>NW_015631099.1:344829-349914 GCF_001515625.1 Sinocyclocheilus rhinocerous | reverse complement strand
ATATATATATATATATATATATATATATATATATAACAAGGGCAATACTAAAAAAAAAAAAATCCATGTGTGGGAAAAAAAAGTTACATTTAATTTGATTAAAACATCAACATTTTGCATATGACTGCAACTATATATTTCATATATATATTTTTTAAGAGTAATGGTAAAAATGATTATTTTTTGAGTCACGGTGGTAAAGTTATGTATACAACAAGTGAATTGGAGATGTTTTTTTTTTTACTGTTCACATTAAGGTTTTTGAAATAGGTGTTTGTAAACAGCTGAACGATTTTGGAAAATAATCTAATTGCGATTTTTTTTACCAATATTGCGATTGCGATTTAATATGCAATTCTTTTTTAAAGCTCTTTATGTTCTGTATTATTCAACAAAGACAAGCTATAAATCATTGTATAGTATGACCAACACACTATTAGATAGATTAAACATAAATGTTCTTTTCTGTAGGCCAGGCCTATATGTTACGATGAAATTAGAATAACTGTTATTATTATTATTATTCTCTCTGTTATTTATTTATTTTTTGTGGGTTTCATGCTGTCCGCTAAGGCATAGGACACACACAGGCTTTCCTCCTCACCAACGACATTAAACACCGTGTCTACACCAGACGCGAGCGGCAAAATACAGTAGAACCCATTATAATCAGTGACGCTGTATACACTAGACGCGACACGACAAAACCCGACATTAAACTGATGCCTTGTTCTATTTATGATGTACTGACACAAAGTTAAAATGATTTGTAACGGTCGCTTTGTCCAGTGTAGAGCTGTTGTGGCGTGACACGACAACTGTAGCGTCAGGTATAGACACGGTGAGTGAAGCCGAGATCAAAAATCCTTATCATGATTATTTTGGTCAGTTTTGTAATCATGATTATTCAACACGATTATGAGTGGGCCATATGACCAAAACTTTATACGAGTGATTTATTTAAAGAAGTGATATATCAAATATATATTTTCTGTAAATAAGGTTGCTATGACAGCAAAATGTCACAATTCTCAATACCACAGCAAGAGTACTAGGGTAACTAATATTAGTAAAAAGTCCTCTAAATTATTGAAAATAATTGAACTGTCAGTAATAAAAAAAAACAGTACAAATACAATCGAATAAAAAGATACAAATTAAACGAACTTTGCTGTGACTGCATAGTCTTCACTATAAGAATTAAACTGTCTTTGTTTCTTAAAGCAACAACTAAAAAAAGTCCTTCAGTCAAGAGCAGTGAGTGATTTAGTCTTTGTCGTTTCTTGTTTGATTAATATTAAGCACAAAGTCGCAGCAGGAATATAGCCCGAGATCAAGATATGCCTCGTCATATTTTCTGCGTTTAGCTTTTGAATGACCAGCACCTGCCTGGGTCTGTGCGACTTCATCTATGGCTTTTCTCTTCGCTTTCACAAACCGATCCATCTCCCATTCTAAGTTGCGTCCTTGGGCTGTTAACTGTTTTATTTCTTTTCTTTTTCTGCTGATGGCACGCGCTCGACTTGAAGCAGCGCTGCTTAGACCAATCGGTGTGTGTCATCAAAGTACTGCGAGAGCTATAAGAGCGCGGACATCTCCTTATTTTTTCTCGCCGTACTTTGATGACACACACCGATCGATCTTCAAGTCGAACACACCTCTTTACTCTCGCGTGTCACGTGACCGATTGTAATCGCAGCCTCGGCGATTGAAAAATCTATTTTTTTCATATCGTGATATTATCGCAAATGCAATTAATCATTCAGCCCTAGTTTTAAACATGAATTCAGTATTTAACCCCTTCATTCTAAGGGTTCATTACCCTGGGCAGATTCATTTTTGATTTTCTTAATGAATGGCGAGTATACTGAAAGTTAGGACTAAGTGAGCGATTAGCATTTTTTACAGAAGTGTTGAAATGTGCTGTGTTTGCAACACTGGTTCACTTTAGTCCACATGCCCAATCTATTTAATATACAGCAATTAACAATTAAAGTGATGCATTTCTCTGGACTGTAGAGGTTAATCCCAGTGCTTGTCTGAGAGAGCGGTATATTTCTCTACACAGCTTTATGTGAGGCTGTTCTGCATGTGTTAATAAGGTGTGGGATATCCTTCAACACTCCAGAGAGACGTGTGTAGGCAGGCAGTTAAAGCCCTCGCTGACAGACCGAGAATCGACTAGCACTTACTCTGAGATCTGGATTGAGCTTCATACATGTACAGGTTTACAGGTTGGATGCATGATAATGAATAATGGGTTTGACTGACAATGATGTTTCCAGTGGGGGGTTGATTTCTCATTAAGTAGATGATCTTTCTCTGAAGTCAAAAATAATCAAACCGGGAAGTTAAATTAAAATGTGCCAGTGCAGGTAAATTGTTCTTGTTTGAAATTAGCATAGCAAAGTATTCTCAATTTTGGTGGCTTCTGACCCGAAAATGGGTTGCAGATCTCAAAAGGCTATTGTCGCGCATCACGGAACAAAATATACACTGAAATTGAAAATGAGGATCCAATACATTCACACTAGAGCTGGATCCACCAGTCCATATTTGGGGACGTTCTCTAACATGAAGGAATCACAGCTCTATTTAATTTCCTTTATCCAGTGTCATTGAGCGTGCAGAACTCCCGAAGAGCAGCTTTGGTTTTATCGAGGTCTTTAATCATTCATGTGTTTTATGTTGTGCCAGTTTTGACCTGCTGATTCTGAAGGAGGTGGTGCAGAAGATGGCAGGGATTGAGATCACGGATGAAATGACTGTGGAGCAGCTGGAGGCCATGACAGGTGGAGAGCAGCTCAAAGCGGAGGTACGCCACACCTTTGAAACATAGTCATCGTTTAGCAAACAGCGTTCATTTACACGCTTGAGCCATGTTTGGGAATGCATGGATGTCATTGCAATGGATTAGGGCTGCAGCAGTGTTTCAGATGTCGAATGCTGGAAGTGTGCTTGTGCTGCTATTTAAAATTTATTTTTAATATGCCACCTGGTTTGATATTTTATCCAAGGTAGGGCTGCTTGATTGTCAAAAATCTTAATCATGATTATTTTGGTCAGTATTGTAATCATGATTATTCAACATGATTATGAGGGGCCATATGACCAAAACTTTATACGAGTGATTTATTTAAAGAAGTGATATATCAAATATATATTTTCTGTAAATAAGGTTGCTATGACGGCAAAATGTCACAATTCTCAATACCACAGCAAGAGTACTAAGGTAACTAATATTAGTAAAAAGTCCTCTTTAAATTATTGAAAATAATTGAACTGTCAGTAATAAAAAAACAAAGTACAAATACAATCGAATAAAAAGATACAAATGAAACAAACTTTGCTGTGACTGCATAGTCTTCACTATAAGAATTCAACTTTCTTTGTTTCTTATTAAAGCAACAAATGTCTTTCAGTCAAGAGCAGTGAGTGATTTAGTCTTTGTCGTTTCTTGTTTGATTAATATTAAGCACAAAGTCGCAGCAGGAATATAGCCCGCTGTCACTAATCATGATTATTTTGGTCAGTATTGTAATCATGATTATTCAACATGATTATGAGGGGCCATATGACCAAAACTTTATACGAGTGATTTATTTAAAGAAGTGATATATCAAATATATATTTTCTGTAAATAAGGTTGCTATGACGGCAAAATGTCACAATTCTCAATACCACAGCAAGAGTACTAAGGTAACTAATATTAGTAAAAAGTCCTCTTTAAATTATTGAAAATAATTGAACTGTCAGTAATAAAAAAACAAAGTACAAATACAATCGAATAAAAAGATACAAATGAAACAAACTTTGCTGTGACTGCATAGTCTTCACTATAAGAATTCAACTTTCTTTGTTTCTTATTAAAGCAACAAATGTCTTTCAGTCAAGAGCAGTGAGTGATTTAGTCTTTGTCGTTTCTTGTTTGATTAATATTAAGCACAAAGTCGCAGCAGGAATATAGCCCGCTGTCACTTTAAGAGCCGCACGGATCCAATTTACTGTTACACACGTATTTTCTTTCTCAACTTTTACGTTCATTTATTACATAACCGACGAGGGTTTACGTGAATAATCACTAAGCGCCACATTTTGACACATTTTTTGCATGTATTTGACCGTTTAGGCTTGCACCTTGAGCTAAAACATAAAGCTAGTTATGCATGTAACTGTGGTTCTGTGAATTCCGGATGACCGCCAGAGGCAGTGTAAACACTTATGGATTATCGCAGCACCAGTTAGATAGGTCGAGAGAATATACCAACAAAGTCACGTAGTGACGTATGCTGAGCCCTGGGGGGTTAAAAGCCACCGTAGCTCAGCACTCTGCCTTGGTACGCCTTTCTCGCACATTCCGAGGGACCAAGACCTCTGTCGGTCATCCGGAATTCACAGAACCACAGTTACATGCGTAACTAGCATTCTGTTTCATTCCTACTGACCGCCAGAGGGAGTGTAAACACTATGGATGACACATACCAACATAGTCATGAGGAATGTCACCCACCTGATGAAAATTAAGGCCGCTCCTGAAGAACCGCAGAACTAACGCCATGATGAGCAGCAACATTGACTTTATAAAACTGGGCAAACGTGCATGGAGAAGACCAGGTAGCGGCAGTGCCGATATCCGCCAAGGAAACTCCTCTTAAAACAGCCCATGAAGATGAGATAACCCTAGCGGAATGGCAGGTTAGTCTCCAGGGCAGTGGCCTCTCTGCTGCCTTGTAAGCCAGTGTAATGGTCTCCACTCTCCAGTTTGAAAATCTCTGCTTCGACACTGGAGCACCTTTCTTCACACCACCATAGCAGACAAATAACTGGTCTGACTGTCGAAATTGAGCCATAGAGCTCACATAGCACTTCAAGGCACGCACAGGACACAAAAGTTGGGCACTTGAATCAGACCCTGAAGAAGTCTGAAAAGAGGCCAGGTCAATGTGCTGGTTTATGAACTGAGGAAGGAGGACTTTCAGAAGAAAAGAAGGATTGGGTCGTAGAACCACCCCGGAATCATCCGGCAACCAACGCAAGCACAATTCGTTAACAGACAGCGCGTGCAACTCACTGACTCGTTTCGCA
>NW_015631099.1:338177-340583 GCF_001515625.1 Sinocyclocheilus rhinocerous | reverse complement strand
GAGAGGAGGTCCTTCCTGAGGGGAAGTTTCCACGGATTGCCTGTCAGAAGTCTCAGCAACAAAGGAAACCATGGTCTGGCTGGCCAACGTGGTGCCACAAGTAGCACTCTGTGCTTGCACAGGGAGACCCTGTGTAACGTCTCCCATAACAGAGGGATAGGTGGGAACGCATATAGTAGGCAGTTCGGCCATTCGTGAGACAGTTCATCCTGGCCCAAAGGGACTGGAAACTTCCATCCTTGCGAACCATAAACGAGCCCTGGCGTTAGAGATGGTATGGATAACCGCAGGGTCACAATGCTACAGAGAAGGATTTAACCCAATGGCCAGACCCAAAGCAGCAGACGAGGTGGATCCGGATGCCAGACCCTTGCCTCTAGCTGGGAGAGGAGGTCCTTCCTGAGGGGAAGTTTCCACAGAAGTCTTCGTAGCCAGATCTCCTGCACTACATATGGATGAGGTCTCCATTCTCCTGGATGTACTTGATCCCTGGAAAGAGCGTCTGCCATCTGGTTGCACACTCCTGGATTATGAGTTGCCCTCATTGAAACGAGTCGCGGCTGACACCATGTCAGGATCTCATGAGTAAGCTGTAGAGACCTGCGAGATTTTGTGCCGCCCTGGTGGTTCAGATGGAATACTGTTGAGGTATTGTCGAACCGAACCATCCAGGGGCACTCCTGCCTTCAGAAACTTTACCTGTCCCCACCGCCTCAACGCACGGATGCAACGGTGAGAAATTACAACCAGCCGATGGCGATGTCTGGTGAAATCTAGCCGTAAACTGTTGTTCCATAATTGTAGTGGTCTGAGGTGGAGTAAACCCAGGGTAATCACCACTGTCGGTGAGAAATTACAACCAGCCGATGGCGATGTCTGGTGGGATCTAGCCGCAAACTGTTGTTCCATAACTGTAGTGGTCTGAGGTGGAGTAAACCCAGGGGAATCACCACTGTGGCCGCTGTTAACATCCCTATTAGTCGCAGGACCACCTCGTACTGCAAAGACACACCCTGGCGAAAGCGAGCCAAAAGTTGCAGAATGTTTGTCACACGTTCCTGAGACAGGGAGGCAGACATTAGGTGGGAATTCAGGGTCATTCCTATGAACGTAGTGGTCTGTGTTGGAATCAGACTGCTCTTTTTCTCGTTCACAGTAAAACCCAACTTCCGCACATGTCTCAAAAGTAGTCTGGAGTCTTGCACAGCCTGCTGCTTCATGGGGGCACAAAGAAGCCAGTCGTCCAAATAGGGCAGATTACACATATGTCTTATCCAAAGAGGAGAAAGACCTGCGCTCACACATGCAGAAACTTTCTGTGATGAACAGCAATTGGGACGTGAACGTATTAATCTTTCAGGTCGATACTTACAAACCAATCGTCTGCTGTCACAGACCGAAGAACGTCAGCTGTGCGCAGCATTCAAAATATAATTTGGTACAATGCACTTATAGAACTGCGTCTCTGACGATTGTAGGAACAATTCTTGAAAATCTGGGAGGCCGGCGGTGAAACTGTAGAGTATATCCCCTGCTCGGAGTCGTCAAAACCCAGGGTTCTGGTGTGTTGGTCCTCCAGTACTCCAGCTATTCTATAGAAAAACGATCGACCGCCGGCCTGAATGTCTCAAGCTTTATGTGTGCGACTTTTAGTGGTCGTGGGGGGTCGCTGACGGGGTCCCCCTGGCAACTGTCGATGAGGTGGCCGAAAAACTCTCGCATCCTCAGTAACACAAGACCTTTCAGGGGGCTGTGACTGAGGTGTAGCGTGCCGGCGGAAACGTTGCTCCAATGTGGCATAGTGATGATGGGTCTGAACTGCTGGCATCCTAAAGGTAGGGTTGCGCTGCACCTGCATCAGCTGACGAGTGGCCTCAGACAGCTTTACCCTCTTTTCCAACAGTTCCGGAACATTAGGACCAAAAAGATGCCCGGGAACAAATGGAAGAGATCTCAAGGTTTTCTTACAGTAGCTTGTGGGTCACATGGCCTATTGCCAAGAGAGCAGTTTGCAGAAACTGTGAAATAGAGGGATCAACATTTGCTGGTTCCAACGTACTGGTGGCAGCAAGAAGTAACTGGCAGATTGTGTTTTCCGCACGAGTAATGTAGGCAACAGTATGCCTTTTTTAGTAGGGAATCCGTACGACCACATTGAGCGCTGGGACATCGCACATTCCCTCGTAGTGCCTCGTCAGGAGACGCCACCAAAGCTGCAACAGGCTGCTCTATCTCCGGAGCACGACTCACCCCGATGGAATCTGCTTCAGCCATAGATGCTAGCGTCCAAGCAATCTTTGAGCGCCGCTTAAGCGGACCAGAACCAGTGAGGGTATTTGAAAATTCAGCCACAAAATCTTTACATTGTGGCATGGCAAAAGAAGACGAAGCCACAGCTGAGGCCTG
>NW_015631099.1:328354-337907 GCF_001515625.1 Sinocyclocheilus rhinocerous | reverse complement strand
CCGCTTAGGTGGACCAGAACCAGTGAGGGCATTTGAAAATTTAGTCACAAAATCTTTACATTGTGGCATGGCGAAAGAAGCCGCAGCTGTGGCCTGTCTGAAAAAACATTCGTTTGGGCAGACTGGACCGGTGACTCATCAAGTCCTAGACGAGCAATTGCCATTCGAAGTACAGCCAAAGTATCATCGGAAGAGGACTGGGCCTGTCCAGATGACTGAACTGACCCTCCACTAGACCCCTCTGCTGCTGGATAACCAGTGAAAACATCCTGAGGAGATGGTTGTGCAACAACATCTACAGCATCTCCGTGATCATGAAAAAAAGTATCTGAAGCACTCGTAGAAAGCACATCCATATCAGAATGATGTGAGAAACAAGGGGAATCGAGAGATTCTTCCCCAGTTCCCTGATTCTGAACATTCTCATCCTCCTGTCATCTTCACAGGTGTAGCAGATGTGAAAGGCTGAAGCAAGTGAAGCAGGCGTTTCAGCTCTGCCATCTCTGAAGAAAGCACAGAAACCGTCTTAGAAAGTGAATTTTCCTCAACATGCGAATGTTAATCACTTTAATTACATCACTTTAATCACATGTTAATCACATGTGGCCCTCTTCTTAGATGGGAGGGGAGCGCCGGCTGCTGCGGACGCCTTGCGCTTCCGAGTTCGCAAAGGGGCTACATCCAACTGCCCGAGTTTCACCGTTGAATTAGCGTCTAACTCAGCAAGACGGAGCCGTCGTTCCGACATAGGTAAAAGGCTGCAGTGCAGACACGGGTCCGTGAGAGCCTCTCTCAGATGTTGGACACCCAAACGCGACAGGCAGATGTCATGACCGTTGTCCGGGAGAATATTATTAGGGCACAGCTTACAAGTCAGTGGGAAACCAGTGGCAATCGAGCTGTGAGCCATAGTTACTCGCTAATAACACCCTCGGGTAGCACCGTAAGGTTTAAGTTAAGTGGGATGATGGTAACAACAAAGACAGGCAGGGAAAAAAATATATATAAATATATATATATACACTATTCCCTATTTCCGACAGGTAATGCCAACAAGTATCTCACGGAAAAAAGGAAAATATATCGAAAATGGCCGACGGATTGAACCGAACATAAATTAGAGGAAAAACACTCAGAATAGCTAACAGTTGATTAAGTCAACGGGAGACGTTAACTTATTGTTGCGGAAAACACCAGCCACCGGATAGCACCGAGAGGCATAGAGTGTAACCGGCGAAGCAATATAGACTCAAGTAGAAAATCAAAAACTCACTGCTAAATATACTCCAAATCTGTTGGAGTGGCGTAGATGCGTGCTGACACCGCTTGTGAGGACGATATATCGCTGCTCTAGTAAGCTGCACTTGACAGCGCGAATATATCACTCAACCTATCTCAACCAGGCGAAAGAGGCAGAGTGCTGAGCTACGGTGGCTTTTAACCCCCCAGGGCTCAGCATACGTCACTACCAACAAAGTCACGTATATTCTCTCAACCTATCTAGCTGGCTCTGCGATAATCCATAGTGTTTACACTGCCTCTGGCGGTCAGTAGGAATGAAACCGAACTTTACACATCTGCGCATACACAGAAATCCTCCTGAGGAACGGCGCAAGTTCTCTTTAGCTCTTTTAAAAGCATAAATCTAATCAGATTTAATATATCATAAACGTCCCATTTTGCAAAAGTCACGTTACATGATTTTACTGATTTGCACGTGAAATTGGGCTTGTATGGAGGAAAGAAAGTGCACCGCTGGAAATGAGGCAGAATGGGGCGCAATAATCGCTTTATCTTTATTATTGTACTTTCATAATAGTTGGAGGCTGAAATTGTAAATTGAAACTGTATTTCGATTAGTTTCACAGCCCTTATCTAAGGCAGTGAAGTTCACATAGTTCTTGGGGCCACTGTATCTAGAGCACTGGCACAGAAACTTTATTCATAGAGCAGGCCAGCACTAGGAGTGTCGTCTAGTGTGAAACAGTGTGGTGTTTGAATGTTACAGCAATTTATTAAATAAATGAGGGGGGTAAATGGCATGAGAATTTTAATTTTTTGGGTGAACTTGCGTGTTTTTTTTTTGGGTGTTGTGATGCATAAATCAAGGACCCTGTAATGAGAGATAGCTAGAGTTATGTGTTACCCTATTAATCTGCAAACCAGCACTACTTACCAGGTCAAACATGTGCCAAGATGCATTGCAGATGGTGTTTGCCTTAACATTGCTTCCTTGAAAACGCTGAGGCAATTAAAGTGTGACCACATGGGACAGTAGGTGTTCATAATGAATCAATTCAGCAGTTTCTTGTGCTTGTGTAAGTGAATAAACTCCTGAGTTCAGTCTGCGCAGCTTCTGTTTTGGCGTGGTCATGACTTCTGACTTGATCCTGGCAGCTGCGAGAACACTCCTCTCATCTTGTGCATGTTACCTCAATATGAAGAGGCATGATCATGGATTGACATGTTTGATTGGGAGTGTTTCTGTTTATTTCTGATTGTTTGTGTGTGTAGGGTGGCTACTTTGGACAGATCAGGAACACTAAGAAGTCGTCTCAGCGTCTGAAGGATGCTCTTCTGGACCACGAGCTGGCGTTACCACTGTGTCTCCTGATGGCCCAGCAGAGGAACGGGGTGGTCTTCTCTGAGGGGGGAGAGAAGCACCTTAAACTCGTGGGGAAGCTTTACGATCAGGTATAATCAACTAACGAGCGGCTCTTGAAACCAAGATGACTCAGATCCATGCAGTCCTAAACTCTGTCACTGCAGTTTCTAAAAAGAGTATAACTGCTAATTAAACATGACAAGCAGCAGAGCTGATAATACATTTCTTCAAAACTGTTTACTTCAAGTTTGTTTACTTTTCAGTCTTGTTAAGATGATGCCATGATATAGATAGACAGTCAGACTGTAGGGTTCCTGGAGGGGATGTTCAGGAGGAAACGGCATATACAATTGCACATTTTAATGAGGTAAAGGCTGCCAATTAGGAAAGATTCGCCTTTTAGATGAGAAAATGTGTTAATGGTGTTAATGACTGAAACATCATGGAATAGAAGTTCTTCAACATAGCATAACCCTTCATCAGTGTCTTTCTCACATCAGTGCCATTTGACAGCCTGTCTAAGTCACAAACTGTTAACCCTTAAGTTCATGAATGTTTCTGCTATCATTATTGCATATTCAGGTTTTTAGTGACCCGGATCTATATATCTTAACACGGATAGATCTCTTAACTGCTGCAACTCTCCTGATATTTTAATAACAATTACAAAAGAATAAAATAAAGCATATTTTGTTGGAAGGGTTCAATTTGAGGCAGTGATTTCACCCTCCCTGTCATCGTCAAGAGTGCACTTCCTCAGTACATTCAGCATCTGGCTCATATTCACGATCTCGACCATATTCTCAAAACGAGCGTTTTCAACCTCTTCAAAATCAGTATTTTGATTTGAATTGGCCATCAAGAGCACTGGGAGAAATTCTGGTGATTTAGTGACCATTTTGGCCGGCTGCCTCACTCATTTTCATTAATTTATTTACTTATTATTACTTTATATTATTGCCTGCCTGGTGCGCCAAAGTGATTTCTCAATTCAGCAATTCAATATTAAATTGATCAATCATGAAGTTTGTTTTGACTTGCAATGCTATGATTTGTCTTGGGCAGGCCTACAGAAACTGTTTTGGGCATGGCGACTCGCACATATATTATGTTACTTTGCAATTCTGAGAGAAATGTAAAATTTGTGAGAGAGAAAAAGCTGTGATTAGCTTTATTTATTTATTTTATTTTTATTTTTTTATTCTGTGGCAGAGACAGGCTTCCATACTTTTGCATCATTATTGACATCAAACTTGGAGCAACATGTCCACGTTTGACATATTTGGTAATCCGTTTGGAAAGCTGTGGCTAAAAGGAAAAAAAAAAAAATCAATGAATATAAATTTACGTTTTTGTATTTTCTGTGCAAAAAGTTATAATATGGCTTCCGAAAACAGACAATATACCACGCAAGTCTTATGGACTACTTTTGGTCACACTATAGTTTAGGGACCAATTCTCACTATTAACTAACTATTAACTTTTAACAAATTTTGCCTCAAACTCTTAATTTGCTGCTTAGTTTAGTTTATTTTTATAGCACAATAAAACAACAGTCGCTGACCATTGTGCTGTACAAAAATTGTAAAACCAATATTTAAAAAAATCAATAAAATAGCATACAAAGACATAGTACATACAGAGAAACGAGCTCAGGACGACTTGCATATTATAAGCCTTCTCTAAATGAACGGCTTTAAGTTTTGCTTTAAACAGAGATTCTGTAGAGATTATCCTAATCATAAAGATAGGCCAATTTTGGGCCGCCTTATGGCAAAAACCTGGTCTCCCTTTCTTTTTAATTGTCATCTGGGAACCTTCAACAGTTTCTGATTTGATGACCTGAAACATCTAGCAGACATGTTAAGTCACAAGTTCAGATAAATAAGAGGGAGCCAGCCCTTTTAAGACCTTAAAAACAAAAAGTAAAATCCTAAACTCTTATTCTAAAACACACTGGCAACCGATGCAGAGAAAGTAAGACGGGGGCAATGTGCTCATATTTGCGTGTGCTTATTCATAGTTAGTAAGGTAGTTGTTAAGTTTAGGGTTAAGGGATCTAAAATATGGTCATGCAGAATAATTCATTATTTTTGTGCTAAGTACTAATAAACAGCTAATATGCTAGTAATATAAGCAACTAGTTAATAGTGAGAATTGTTCCCAAAACTGAATTTTCACACTACTTTATCTGATGAGCATGATCTCACTGCAGGGAAAAGAGCAGCGTGAACACTCTGCAAAATCTCTCTTTTTGAGTTTTTGGGTGAAACTGACTTTTTAAACAAGTTAATTGAAAACTGCTGTTTCCCAAAGCAAACCAAACTGAATGATTGAGTTTTAGAAACGTTTCATGGTTGTCAGTGTCGCAGTTGGGAGTGAAAGTGGCCCGTATCAGCCATGGGGAGGACTCATGTAGAGAGTTGTACAGAACTTCTGTGATTTTCATCCGCCCACATACACTGGCAGTTTGCTTTTCATGTTCAGCAGCTGCACAGCTCAATTACTCACTGGGTAATCCAATTGACTGTTTCCTCTCTCCCCCCGTGTTCTCTAGACGTCGCAATTCACAGCAGATGGTGCTAAAAACTAACACCATCAGCTCCATTCTGTGTGGGACTGCGAAATGATGCCGCCGGTCGATCCTTTTTGCTTTTTATTTTTTCATCTATTTTCTCTCAATGTCTCAAATTAGAGCCTTTAGCAAATAATTCCCTCTCGCGATGCCAAATTGTCTAAATAATTGCTCATGGTGTGAATGAGAAACACGCTTTTTCCTGACATCAGTGGGGAAGCTTTTAATTATTAATTTTGGCTCTTTTTTTTTTTAAGTCACTTTGCAGGAAGTTGTGCGCTGCTCATTACAATCAGCAGAAATGTGTGGGGCTCCTGTGCCCGGCTATCACCGCCTCTGATGCACCACAGAGATTGATTGACTCATCTCACAGACTAAATATGCATTCAGCATGATTGCATGATTTATGCATAAGCACCCTGAAAAATATTAGAACAACTTAATAATTTGTATAAATTTGCCTTATTTTGCATGTTTAATACATCTTTTGGTATTCTTGCCACTTAATATATCCTAGTGTTTTGTATGTTGTAAAGTGATTTGAACAAACTCCAGACCCCGAAACTTAACTTGTCCTGCATTGTTTGTGCTATGGACATAAATGGTTCCTCAAGTCACGTGGCTTGCTGAAGAGAAGTGATCAGGCTTCTCACCTAGCAGACGACTCTGGCCATATTCTGGAGATCAGAATATCATAGAGTCTTGTAGGGTTGGGAATCGAAAATCGATTCCAATTCCAGAATCGGATACTTGTTGTCAAATTAAAATTTCGATTCCTATGCGTTTTTTTTTGTTTTTTTTTTCATCTGTGAGGACCGGACCTAGCGATCTGCCAGGACATTGCTCGCTAATCTAAGCGCTCCAAAGCTTGGTTACATTTGCGATCAGAAGCCAAAAAAGCTAAGTATAATATCTGTGATCGCTAAACATGTTGCAAGAGAGGTGTCACCACCAACATGACAAAGCACTTTAGTTGAATAGATCGTTAAAGATCGCGAACGTGATTCAAACGACAACTTGATTCTATTCCTAAATTACAGTGATTCGTCTGTTTCATTCCTCAACCTTTGACGTGTGCGATCACAACGCTGTGATCACGTGGTTCGTCCATGCAGAGTACGATCACATCAGTGTGTTTTGAACATTTAAATTTGCGTTCGCTATCGATTACATTGTTACGCCAGTAGGTGGTGAAAAGGGGCTGTTAAAATGTATTTATCTTTGAATATACAAGAGATTCGTTTAAGAACACTGATTCTCATCCAGTAATGAAACAAGTACATCTTGAGTGAGTCATTTAATCGTTCATTCATAAATTACATGTGATTTATCCAGAATCATGCAGTTCTGTTTTGCACACAAATGGCTCTTAAAGAGTCCAGTTTTTATGTAGCCTGTTGATTTTAGTTCATGGAATTGAGCTGCTACTAAATGGTTTGCAAAAAAGAGACACAGGATAAATGTTTGATATCATTATTTAATCAAACTGGGAATCGAAAAGAATCGGAATCGATAAGCGGAATTGGAATTGATAAAATTCAAACGATACCCAACCCTAGAGTCTTGTGGGTAGCTGTTTTGACCCCAAAGCAACATCCTAATGCTGTGATTTACATGGCCAGGGACCTCTGATGTATTCTTCAGACTATGGGTCTTGGCTCTCATTGGGCAATAGTTTGTGTCCTACGTTGATATACTGTTATGATCAGTTGTTTTTGTAGAGAACTGTCCAAAATCTTCTGCTTTCCTGCGGTCTGAGTTGATGTTAAAAGCAGTAGGCGTATGTACTCTAGCTAGATAATGCAAATACAATTTAAGTGAAGATGATTTCTTTTGGATGAATGTGTGTCACTACATTTCCCCACTACATAAACAAACTTCTAGAAATGCTGGGAAAGCTAATTTCCTTTCTCCTCCTAACTATGACTCAAAGCAACTCATGCATTTCATTAATTTTGTCTCAAAATGAGAGGTGGAAAAGTTGTGAGTGTGACATGTGACAGCGAGTCCCTCAGGCGGTGTTTTGGCAGTCTGAGCGGTAACACTTTATTTTGATAGTCCACTTTAGACATTCTACTAACAGTAAGTAACTTTGTAACTACATGTCAACTAGCAGTTATTAGAGTATTAGTAGACTGTCTGCTTAATATCCTCTAACACTTTATTTTGATGGGTCCACAACATACTGACTATGAGAAAGTTTGCAAGTATTCTACTAACCCTAAACCTAACCTAACAGTCTACTCTGAGAGTTAGTAGACATGTAGTTGCAAATTAATAAGAATTAGTTGACATGTAGTTGCAAATGTACTTACAGTTAGTAGAATGTCTAAAGTGGACTATCAAAATAAAGTGTAACCGTCTGAGCTGATTCGAGTCTTGAAAAGAAGCCAAACCAATCTCATCTTCCTTTGACACTCTGGACACAGTATTCTTTGCACAGGTTTAGAGAGGTGTCATCTCTTTCTGTCTGTTGCATCTGTTTATGAGAATACACTGCTAGTTTGAGTTGTTATCCTTGCGTGCCTAGATTTTGGACTTTAGACAAAGTTTACAGCATGCTCTGATCACCCATTTAGGGAGATTTCAAGGATAATTGTTTCAGAACCGGGCTCATTTTTTTCTAAAATAATTGGTCAGAGATTGTCTTAATGAGGTGCTTTTGGTCTGATTAAGAACTAACTCCGTAACGGTCCAGTTCTGGTCTGGTTAGGAAACAATCCGACCAAACGAGCCGGCTAACCAAGCTGTATCATAATTCATAATGGGAAATGTGTTGTGTAAAAAGCAGCAGTGGCTGAGCACATTAGTATCAGTTGAAAACCAAAGAGTGCCTTGAAATGCCATTAATCTTCTCCGAAATGCGGTCCTGCCTTGCAGGGAAGCTAATGCACAAAGCTAACTTGTTAATTCATCTTGATGGATGGCGCTGTGAGCGTAATCATGGAACATAAACCGGTGCTCTCTGATCAATGAGAGGACAGTTTACTTATATGTGACTTGCATAAATACATTTTGCAACTGTTTCTAAAAAACACAAATGATCTGCAGTTCTGAAAATGTACTTAGACAGGAAGAGGCTGACGGCATGTAAAAAAGTGAAACTTCGTTAAGGACTGGGTGTAAATATTGACTTAATGAATCTTGATATTGATTCTTAATCGATATTAGTTTATTTCCTGCACTACTTTTCAGTGTCAGCGCACTCCTGCTGCTGGCTCTACAGCCTCGCCGAAGCATCCTCACTGAATGCATGTAATAACGTATAGCACAACCACAATGTAGTCTGATTTACGAACAAGTGAATCTCATGAACCACTTCTCTTTAGTGAATCAGAAACACAGCTGAAGCACATGAACAAATGACTCTTTTGAACATGACTCTCTTTTCAGTGAATCATTTCAGTGAAACTCATTGTCTGAATTGAATCAAATTGAATAAAAAATTACTAGGGATGCACGATATTGGATTTTTGCCGATATCCGATATGCCGATATTTTTCAACTCATTTGGGCTGATGCTGATACCGATATATTTCCTTTTGTTTGGAAACAACACAAAGTCTCTCCTGTGCAGAAATTTTAAGCAAATTGTTTTTAATTTTGGTAAGTTTTTAACAAGAACTTATTTGTTAGAATTAAATAAACAACAATGAAGTTCTTTTATAATGACAGTACATTGAAGATTTGAAAATAACTATAAATAAACTATATTCAATCGCTGCATTTTTTTTTTTTTTTTCAGAAAGATGTAGCGTAATCTCAGCATTTTATTTTAAGATTTAACATTTGTAAATGGTCTAAAGCAAGAGTTGTAAAAATTCTGAAAATCTTTTAGAGCTCATAATGTGTTTTAAAAAATAACGTATTACACATTAATGAATAAATCAGTATATATAAAATTAATTTAAAGGGGTCATAGGATGCTACATGCACTTTTACAAGTTGTTTGAACTGAAATGTGTGTTGGCAGTGTGTGTACACAACCACCCTGTAATGATAAAAATCCACCCAGTGTTTTTTTTTTTTAATCTGGTTAAATGTTTTCCCCTTTCTCAAATCGAGCCGATCTCAGATGCTTGTCTGTGTGATGTCACAGCAGTTGTCATTTACTTCTGACATCTGAGCTGCTGAACTCACAATGGCTTACATTTGTTTCTAAAGGGAATGCTCCCCCGATCTGCCTAAATGCGTCTTATGTTCGCGCGAATCATTCATGATCCAGCCTCATCTACAGAAGAAGTGAGTATAATGTTTTGTAATGAATCTTTGCAAATCGCCTTTCCTAATAATGTGCTAATTAGCAAGTTTCACGATGAATGCGGCTAAAGTAAACAGTCTCTCTGAGAGCAGCTCGGAAGAGAGGGGCGGGG
>NW_015631099.1:312661-326121 GCF_001515625.1 Sinocyclocheilus rhinocerous | reverse complement strand
TGACTAATATGCATTCATACATGGTTATCAAGTTTTAATTCTAATTACTAAAGTTCTATCATTAAATAATATTGATTATCATATTGACTGACTGAACTGACTGATGGTAAGAGTGTACTTTCAGATATTTATAAAACTGTGCCATTTTACAAACAATATATATACAGGTGTTCTGTTGCTGGATGTAATAATGAACATAGTAGTCGTCATTTACTCCTGACATCTGAGCCGCTGAACTCGCAGTGGATTACATTTGTTTCTGAAGGGAATGTGCCCCCGATCTACATAAATGCGTCTATGTTCACGCGAATCATTCATGATCCAGCCTCATCTACAGAAGAAGTGAGTGTAATGTTTTGTAATGAATCTTTGCAAATCGCCTTTCCTAATAATGTGCTAATTAGCAAGTTTCACAATGAATTTAGTTTACTAAAGTAAACAGTCTCTCTGCTCTCTGCAGAAGCTCGGAAGAGAGGGGCGGAGTCAGCATAGCTCATTAACATTTAAAGTTAGACACGCCCCTTATTGCTGATTGGCTACAAGTTTGTTTTGCGATTCGGCCCGAATCAGTTTTATAAAGTGGTTTTGAAAAATCACTTACTCTGCCTTTAAGTGACATATTTGTGTTTTTTTTCATGTAAGGTATAGCTTTTGAACTTTAAATCAAAACATACTCATGATTTTATGGCATCAATTACTGCTTTATTTAATCAGAAACAGCCTAAATATTATTTGTGTATTTTGCTTTCATTTTATTAGAAGTAGGCCAACAGCGACCCCTACGGAATTAAAACTCCTTACTGAACGGGCTTTAGGACCCGGGAGAGGCTGCCGCTGCACGTGCTATTACTGTTTACTCTATCATACACTGTGTGCGTCATTCTGTACCTGCATTCTCAGATTAAATGCAGTGATCCAAAACAGTGAATATAATCATCATTCAGGCAAAACTTTGCTTCAAGAATGAGTCACAATGCTGACGTGATCTAATCACTAGCACACCCTGAGCACATGCGAGTTAATGTATTCCTCTTATCGGCAAGACATATCGGCATTATTTTTCATACCGGGCCGATGCCGATATTTATATTTAAAGCAATTATCGGCCAATTCCGATATTGGTCCGATAATATCGTGCATCCCTAAAAATTACAAATAAATCGAATCGAGCTTATGCATCATAATCAAATCAGGAAATGTGCAACAATACCCAGCCAAACCATAGTTGGCCATTTTGCATAAATCTGAAATCAGACTGGCTGAGGACAAGGCTGAGTATACATGTTTGTTTACTCTCTGCTAATGGTCTCAAAAATCTTGATGTCGTGAACCTTGACTAGATGCTTGCAGCAGCAAATATTTTTTGGTCTTTTAAAAATTTATAAATATCCATGCATTCTGGCTTTCAGAAATGAAAGCCAGCCCTTCAAACATTTTGTGTTGCTATTCTTCATTCTTCAGATGGTTCTTGAGCATGTAGACTCTTTTTCCTTCATCTTCCCTGAACTGCTGCAGAGAGACTCTGATAAATGTGACCCTGGGCCACAAAAGCATAATATTGTCCTAGCCTAAAAAACCATACATCAATGGAAAGCTTATTTATTCAGCTTTCAGATCAGGTCTATAAATCTCAATTTCAAACAATTGACCCTTATGACTGGTTTTGTGGTCCAGGGTCACATATGTTGCACACTCCAGTCTGAAACTCAGACAATATTGTTGTTCATTAGGTGTTTTTAACTTTGTCTGGCAGTAAAGCAGCTGTCCGGGAACATTTGGGTAGTTGACCCCGTGGTCAGGCCGTACCTCCCTCCCTCCACCAGCTTCCTCTGGAATCTCTCCCCAGTGTCTCGCTCCCACTAAATTGCTTTACTGTGCATCCCATCGATTCCGATGGAGAGCCCGTGATGAATGGCTTTAATAAAGCGAGGTGCAGTTCCCCAAATAAATGAGCGACCTGAAGATTTATTAAGAGCATCTGCATTTGGCTGGGACAGAAGCGTGGACCAGCGGTAGAGACTTTTAATGATGTATGCTTCTCTTTCTGCTTCCTCCCCAAAGTGTCACGACACTCTTGTGCAGTTTGGTGGCTTCTTAGCGTCTAACCTCAGCACAGAAGACTACATCAAAAGGGTGCCGTCAGTCGATGTCCTCTGCAACCAGTTCCACACGCCACACGATGCTGCTTTCTTCCTGTCTCGGCCCATGTATGCCCATCAGATTCTGGTGAGTGTTCAAAACACACTCTCTTTCACACCCTATTGCAGCAGTTCATATGTACCAACATAAAGTCTGCTGACAACCACACAAATGTTCGGCACAAAAATTTGGTCCAGACGTCCACTTAGACTTATGCTCTCCTATACTCACATAATAACCTCTCCCTTCTAAGTATGACCTGAACCATTTGATTACCATCCCAGAAAGCCCGACCCGGGCTAATGCAAAAAAAAATAAAAATAATACAAATTCAGAGCTGAAATGACAATGCAGAATCACTCTCTGATAATAGGTGGTCCATATAGAAAACCAGAAATACACAAAGCGTGGCTCATCTTTTAATTTCTGACACCCAAAAAGAAAGTCAAACAGTATTTATTTTCTGTTCAGATTTTTGTATTTGATATATTGTTTAGACAATACGAGAGGGCCAGTTCCAGGTTCTTCCTCTGCTATGCACTGATGCACAACAGAATAGTAAGTTTGTAAGCACCAGTTGTAATTTTATGTAAAAGCGGTGGCTTTGGCCATGTAAACAAAAACTTAGAAATATAAGAGATTGGAGTAAATGTTTGTCAAATTGATGGCATGTAAGATCTCTGTAAATTCGGCATCTCAGTTCAAACCCAAACATCCCATTCAAATCCACTGTATTGTAAAAGCACTGCAAATTTGCGCCCTTGTTTTACCCCATTGTCTGTCTCTGCATATTTTGTCAAGTCTTCACATTTTGGCTTGCACTTATGTAATGGAAATTTTCACACCAAGCATTTGTGTTGGTGGGAACAGGGCTTAACACTTGCGTTGAATCCAAAAGTTTGATGTTAGCATGTTTGCTAAGCTGATGGTTTAGTAATTCAAGCACAGAAGTATCTTGAACAAAATCATGCATGACCTTGGATGATTTTTGACAGTGCATTTTGGGATTGTTTTATTTGCAAATGGATGCATGCAGTACTGACTTAAAACTATCCAAACTGAGCTGATCTAAAAAAAGGCTTGATTAGTGCAAAAAATGCTCTAAGACAATAACAGTTGAAGCATATGTGACCCTGGAGCACAAAAGCAGTCTTAAGTCGCTGGGGTATATTTGTAGCAATAGCCAACAATACATTGTATGGGTCAAAATTATCGATTTTTCTTTTATGCCAAAAATCATTAGGATATTAAGTAAAGATCATGTTCCATGAAGATATTTAGTAAATTCCCTACCATAAATATATCAAAACTTAATTTTTGATCAGTAATATGCATTGCTAAGAACTTCATTTGAACAACTTTAAAGATGATTTTCTCAATATTTAGATTTTTTTTGCACCCTCAGATTCCAGATTTTCAAATAGTTGTATCTCGGCCAAATATTGTCCTATCCTAACAAACCTTACATCAATGGAAAGCTTATCTATTCAGCTTTTAGATGAAAAATTGACACTTATGACTGGTTTTGTGGTCCAGTGTCACAAATAGTATTTATTAGTGGTTGAAATGGCGAAGCATCCGGTAATGCAATATTACCGCATTTCTTCAATACAATTCTTGCATTACAGTAAACTGTGATTTATTTGTTGTATTTGGCAGTATTATAACCTCTATATGATGCTGCCTGCCTAATGAATATTTCATTCAGAGCTCATTTTGTGTTTCCCCTCAACGCTAGACCCCCGCTTACAGCTCTCCAGGGCGGTGTAAAGTTAACCCCATCTCTCTTCACCTCTAACAAGATTTACCGCCCCCTAGTTCCACGTGCAGGCCTCTGCGTACGCTCATCTTCAGGCCTGTTTGTTGTGCTTGAGTGAATTATAAAGCTTGCCTGCTGTCTTTGTGTTCCCATCAGTCCAAATATGACGAATTGAAGAAGGCAGAGAAGGGCAGCAGGCAACAGCAGAAGGTCCATAAGTACATCGCAGCCTGCGAGCAGATCATGGCCCCTGTGCACGAAGCTGTCGTGTCTCTTCACTTGCCCAGAGTGTGGGATGACCTTCGACCTCAGTTCTACGCCACCTTCTGGTCCCTCACCATGTACGACCTGGCGGTGCCACACAACGCCTACGACCGCGAGGTCAACAAGCTGAAGATACAGATCAAGGCTATCGATGAAAACACTGAGATGGTGAGACACTTAAGACCTTGCGGTGAAAATTCAGCCCAAGAGATCTGCTGCTGTGTATATTGTTGTTCAAAATGAATCAACTGTTACGGTGCTTGCTCACTGTTAATAGGATTATTTAAAGCTATTAAAATAATTGGTAACACTTTTAGTATAGGGGCCAATTCTCACTATTAACTAGTTGTTTATTAGCATGCCTATTATTAACACATTGGCTGTTTATTAGTACTTATAAAGCACATATTCTACATCCCTAATCCTACTCAATACCTAAACTTAACAAACTACTTTACTAACAATTAGTAAGCAGCAAATTAGGAGTTTAGGGCAAAAGTCGTAGTTAATGCTTTGGTAATAGCGAGAATTGGACCTTAAAATAAAGTGTGACCGAATAATTACTTAAAAGTTGAAACGGTTTCTACTTCTCAAATACTTGAAGACTGCTTGCATTTAATTTTTAAACTGTGTTCAGTAGCACATTTGACTAATATTAAAATCAGCTACTGCAACTTTAATCATTTTAGTGGCAGTCTATATTTGCTGGAATAATGATGCTGCTATGAAGCTCAAGCTTGTCATAAATAACAGCCCATGAAAACATTTGCTCTCAGTGTAAAGTATTGCAGTCACATGACCTTAGTTTTTAGAATTTAGTTGCACTCATAAAAATAGTTTTAAAGCCTCTCTTCATCGATAATGCTGCCAGCCACGCATCAGAGGTTTTGTGAAATGTTTAGCTTCATATACGATTTAAAGGTCTCGGAGAGAATAGCTCAGTGTTTCCTGCAGTGTTGCAGCAGCAGGGCATGAACCGTACAAATTGGCATTTTCACCAATGCCTTCTGAAAGTGCTCGCAAAAGTAACGGTTCTTGGGTCTTTTCAAGTCGTTTATTAACTTTTGCTTCAGTGAATCCGTTAACGTAGTTACGGTTAAATTGAGAATTTAGTTGTGTCAGATAATGGATATTGTTGTTTTAGTGACTGGCAACAGCAACAACAGCTTTTTGCGATGCAGATATCAACCTTCACATTCAGCATAGACCTCAATCTCAAAGCTCATCCATAATATAAGCTTGTTTTGCTATGAGGCTGTTGATTTACAAATGGCACTGCTAAATACTCGTGCAGGAATCATTGCAATGTCCGGTGGTTGTTCATGAAATGCTCTTCTCTGTTGCAGCCTCTGAATAAAAAGAAGAAAGAGAAGGAACGCTGCACAGCGCTGCAGGACAAGCTGCAGGAAGAGGAGAAGAAACAGCTGGAGCATGTGCAGAGAGTCCTGCACCGCCTCAAACTGGAGAAAGACAACTGGTTACTCGCCAGTGAGTCCTCAGATCACTCTCTCACAATCTCTCCGCTTCTCAAAGGCTCTGCGTGTCTCGCTCACCCCCGTATTCCCTCTGTTCTCAGAGTCCACTAAGAATGAAACCATCACTAAGTTCCTGCAGCTCTGCATCTTCCCCCGCTGCGTCTTCTCAGCCATTGATGCCGTTTACTGCGCTCGCTTCGTGGAGCTGGTGCACCAGCAGAAGACGCCCAACTTCTGCACCCTGCTCTGCTACGACCGAGTGAGTTCACTGCAGCATGCTGAACCATTACAGGCACTTTCAACAAATGGGCTACAAAATAGTGTCTCCTGTTTTGTTTTTTTTCTCCCTTTAGAACAACAAAAAAGCACAAATCCCATGAACCGTTAATGTGAAATGAAACCCGTCTAGTCTTAAATTAAGCAACATCATAACATGACAGTTTGTTGAACTTGTTTGTTTCATTGTAAAAAGTTATTTATTTATGTGCTTATCTACCAAAAACCACTATTTAGCAGTGTCACATTGCGGATACTACCCTTTTACCACATAACTGTCACACTGTGAAAAAAAAAATAACTCTGGTGTAATTTAGATGCTTTCTACAGCATAAGAACACAAAAATAACTGAATTCCATTTTCTCCGTTTTTACACTTTTGTTATTTGACTACATTCACAAATATCAACCGTTCAATAGGCCTGTCGCAATAATCAATATATCGACTTATCGCGCAATATATGTACATGACCTCAATCATTTTTGGTGACGCAATATATCGCCCATTATATTTACTTAAAAATTAATGTCACCATGTTTTGTACATTCCACTTGCGCTTGTGTCTTCTGCAGCGTCTCGTGCATAACGTGGTATAGTCATGAGGTGCTAGTTCACATTTAAAAAAGCAATAGTGTGCACCCTTAATTTACAGAGAAAAGAAGGAAAAATCTGTAGATGGACAAATCTCCATACAAGTTCTTTGTGCATTTTTCTTTTTTTTTGTACTTGTTACTTTGCACTTTTTGTTAGAAAATGTTTATTTACTATTTATTCAAGTTTTTTAAGGTATCTAATATTTTGATACTTAATTTCCATGATCTAAATATTCTTAAAAATTAAAAGTTTGTTGTCATTTGGAGGTGTGTTGGCCTTCTTGCATTATTATGCCGTTACATTATGATTATATATTCAGTGGCATAAAATGGTCTTTAAAATGACAATAATATCGCTTTCGCAATTATTTCTGGGGCAATATATCGCACAACAAAAAGTTGTTATCGTGACAGGCCTACCGTTCAACCCTGTTACCCAAATTATTGACAAAATAATCAAACATATATTTATTTTAACGTAAAATATGGTTGTAAATAATTATAAACAAACATTTGTTACAGATTATTTAGTCGCTGTTGGGTGACAGCATAATTTAGGCTCAAATCTGCAACCCTGTGACTTGTTCTGATGTATTTTAATTTGTTTGGAAGCTTCATTTCATTTGCGTGTGTTCATAATGATAATTAATAAAAAAAATTTTTAAAAAAGCAAATCAGGTTTTTAAACTGTGCTCTGATGATGTGGCAGATCTCATTTAAAGTAAAAAGTAACACAAAGACATTTAGTTCGACCTCCTGACCCTTTGTTGAAAAAGAGCACGAATGTGATTTGATGTAGGAGTTTTAGTCTCTCTTTGCTACTCTCTTGATGGAAAGTGCTGTCGCAGGGCTGTTAATGGCTTGTTTGCCTTGTGTTTATGTGCCATTGGCTACAGTCAGAGAGCTACAAGCTTATCTAGGATTCTGTTTGTTAATGTGTTGCTCTCTTGTGCTTTTATCTGAACGTTTGAAGTATTTCCATTATGTTGATTAGAGCATGGTGCGGGGTCTGTGTTTAATGACAGCAGCAGCTCTCTCACAGCCTACTCAACCCTCTCTTTCTGTCTCTATCCGCGCTCATCTAGGTGTTCTCTGATATCATCTACACGGTAGCGAGCTGCACAGAGAACGAGTCGCGCCGCTACGGCCGCTTTCTGTGCTGCATGCTGGAGACTGTGACTCGATGGCACAGCGACAGAGCCATCTATGAGAAGGTATGGTGTGCTTTAGACTCTGGTTCAATTAATCTGTCAGTGCTGTCTCTAGCGTGTCCTAGTCACCACTAAATTGGTATCTGTGAAAACGAGTTGGCAGCGCGTCCCTTCCCTGTAGGATCAGAGTGTTTTTAAATGTGTGTTAGGAGCAAACTGATCCTCAAAGTTTAATCATCTTCCATTTTCACTTTTTTTTTTTAATAATAGACTTTTATTACATAACCAGATAAAATCGTTTCTGTCTGTATATTTTGAGGTTTTGGGTTAAACGTGCTTTTGGGAAACCTGGTGTGATCTGTTTGTCTGTTTCTGGTTCCTTCACTAGGAATGTGGCAATTATCCTGGGTTCCTGACTATTTTCCGAGCCAGTGGTTTCGACGGAGGGAACAAAGCAGATCAGCTGGACTATGAGAATTTCCGGCATGTTGTCCACAAATGGCATTACAAGTTGACTAAAGTTAGTACTGTGCTCTTCAGACAACAAAAACGTATCTCGTGTTGTAGAGCTGGTTGATTAAAAATTCTTACAAATCTTTCCTGTTAATTAAACAAATTAACTGTGCATCAGTTTTGGCTGAGAAATTACCCCCCAAAAGATCATTTAAGACACTGAGAACTTGCAAAAACGTACCTTTAGAAAGAAATATTTAGCTTAACCCTCAAAGACCGAGACAGCCGCCCGCGGCTAAAAATAACTATTGTTCTTAAATGTTTAATAATTTTTGAACCTCTAATCCTATCTGAATGCTTTAAAAAGTGTTGTAAAGCGGAGATATCTCATTTGTCTTATTTGGATATTCAGAGGCTCCGCAGCGCACGTGATTACGTCATCACATTTTGACAACATTGATTCGTCAGAAGAAACCAATGCATTTCGTTCCTCTGAGCCAAACAGGAACGATTGTTGACGCTTAGTCCCACCCCCGTGCCCAGATTGGTTGAAACCGTCCCGTATTCAACCAATAAACATAGGTTTTGGTCTTTTGAACCACCATTTAGGATTTTTCATTGTAAATTTGAACAAACGCAAAGTGAAAGTAAAGTCTGTCGTGCGTGCATGAAAACAAACACAAAATAACACATTTGCATGAGAGAACTCTCTGAAAAAGCCCAGAAAAACACACAACTGAGTACTTTGACATAAAACAAACCAAAAACAAGGATGAAACAGCGGTACATATTGGATAAAGCACTGGAATTTATGTCTTCGCGTCGCTAGGCGATGTCCCGGTAAAATCGATTTCGATACAGATACAGCCAGCGGATCGATCATTTATATTATGTAAATAATTCTTATATAGTTCATAAAGATCATTTTCACTATTTTTTCTGTTGCACTCTGTATATTTCTCTCTCATTCTGTGTGTAGTTTGTGAATCATTTGCACTTTGAAAAAGTTTTTTTTTTTTTTACTGTGTTTTGTTATTATATAACACTGATTCCATTTTCTTTACTCCCTAAATGTTTTTTAGACACATCTATATTGTTAGTAAACTAAATATACCTGTTTTTCACTGAAAAGCGCCTACAACAACATTGTAATAAATAGCTATAACTTGCTTGGGGAATGTTATATGTAGACAAAATTTTATTTGGAAGTGTAAAACACCCAGATACAACTTTCTAAAGAAAAAACCCAAACTTCAGGAGTTTCTGTTTGAGTACACAGTAAAAAACACACAATTGTTGCTTGCGTTTTTCTTAAAATTCTGGAAATTCATTCATTCTTAGAGAAAACTAAAGGAAAACTGGGACTTTAAATTAGCTAGACTGAAACTTCAAGTTCTCCTGTTTATAATGATATATGACACTTGATGCTGACTGCTAAAATAGGTCTTAAAAAACAAAGAAAAGTGCAGACGTGTCAGGTGCCCCAAAAATGTGCTAGGTATTTAAGGGTTAAACATTGAATACATAATATACGTGTATTAATGTGTTTAGAAAAATAAACCAATATTAAAAAAGGAAATGATTAAAAAAAATTTAAATAATACTCTCAACAACTGTCAATAGGTCACTGTCTTAATGAGCGAGGCATTCATTCAACCAGTTCATTCAAATGACTGCTTCATTCGAGCAAAAAGCAGTAGATTTTCAATTGTTCAATTAACAAGATCATATTTGCAATTGTGCAGATATTCAAATAGGCTACATCACACAGTCAGTCGTTGTCCTGCATCATGTTCATCTGCGTACAGTGGGGTCTGTTAAATTGACGGCACTTCCTCCTAAGCAGCCAATGTTGCTAAACAGGCAAAGTTGTTTAATGCAACTACTCAGCTGTTGCACAAATTGGAACTAAATCTGAATTCAAGGCATGTTATTGACCAATTTCTTTCATTCTTTTTCAAATGATAATGTTTAAGCGTTGTAGCCATGACCTAGACCTAGTAGTTTGTATTGTGCCTTGATATTTAGAGTCACATGCGAAATACATGTGCGTTACTGCACAAAATCTGTGATCCTCATTTAATGTGATTTCTTACAATATTCCTGGCATTTTTGATTGCTTATGTAAGGCTTTGTGTTTTGTATAAATGTGACTTTGTACAGAAAAGTCTCCTCTTCTTCTTCCCTCAGGCATCAGTTCACTGTCTGGAGACGGGCGAGTACACCCACATCCGCAACATCCTGATCGTGCTCACCAAGATCCTACCCTGGTACCCCAAGGTGCTGAACCTGGGCCAGGCTCTGGAGTGCCGCGTTCACAAGATCTGCCAGGAAGAGAAAGAGAAGAGGCCCGATCTCTATGCGTTAGCCATGGGGTAACTGAGCCGAGAGCCGGCTGGCCTCAGCATTTCAAGTGCTTTCACCACACTGGTTTAGAGGGTCCAGGCTTATCTTTCACTTTCAGGAGTCTAGCTGGTGGTAGTGTAGAGTTTTCACATTTTCATCGTGCTTGCTTTCTTTTAAGAATTTTCAGTGGCTAAATTTCTGAAGGTGTGTATTATATCTGCTGGCGTTATGAGGATGATGGCAGCCCCTAGAACTATATGCCAAAAGGTTATGGAATGTTAACTTGTCTCTGAATCACACAAACCATAGCCAATTTTTTCCTCAATAGCAAAAAAGTGAGATGGTCCTCACTGCAGAACACAAGATCCGGGGGGCGAGGTTGGTTCCAGATCCAACTCCTCCCACCTTACATATACCTAAACCTTCCCGACTCCACCCCCTTGATGCCTAAACCCACCCATCTCCACCCCTAAAACTACCAGTCTCCACCCCCCAGATGTGGATCCAACCACGCCCCCTGGATCTTTGTTCTGCAGTGAGGGCTACTGAAAAAAGTAGCAATTTTGTAGTTCAGTTTAACTGACTAGATTTTCTGCTATTTTAAATTTTCAGTCCCACAGCTTTTATTAGATCATCCCCAAATGTGTGACAGTTGATCAGTTGGTTTGCCAAACCATGCACTTGTAACACATCAAAATCTGATCAAAGACAGGAGTGAAGCTGCATCTTTGCAAGGCTTTTATTTAAAGACCTGAAATAAGCTTTTATTATTATTATTTCTTGCAACCCCACTACTCATAGGGAGTCCGGTCACCTTCAGTCCAGTCATTTGTTTAACTCGGTTTTCAAGCAAAACCTTGAGGAAGTTGCAGGTGAATTCTTGAATCTTGGCACAAAAGAGAAAGATATCACTTTACACAAATTTTTGGCACATGTCATACTAGGGCTGCATGAAGAATCGTGTTTTAATTGATCACGATTTCTGCTTCTATGAATTTATTAATCGTCTGCAATATTTGCCCGGTGGATACTTAACCTGGAAACATTTTAAGTTAATTGATTTTAATTTAAGCCTCCACAAGCTTTTATGTGTGCGGTTGCCAGATGTCAAGAGTTTAAATCCCCCAATCAGAGCTTTTCTCTTAAATCGATACAATTTATACCGAGTGCCCTACCCGCTCTCTCTTACACAGCAGAAAAAGCACTGATGAGCTGAAAAACCTGGAGCTTAGCGATTTCTATTGAGAGATTCTGCTCAAATGAAAGTGTAATTCTTTCACAAGGTTGTTTACACTGTTTGCTCTGACTAAATCTGCAATTAAATCATGCAAGTTGACGTTCTCTTGAATTTGTGCTTATGTGAAAGTGCAGTAAATCTCGAGAAATGTAAAAAAAAAAAAAATAAATAAAATGAGAATATTTGGAGCAAAATAATCATAATTAACAGTCTAAGCATTGTCATGCAGCCCTGTGTCACACATGTATACAGAGCATTTGCATATATTTGCCATCGTGCCGCAGAAATCGGGTTACCATCTCGATATATTTACTCAGCCTTAAAGTGATTTTCCTAAATGTACCACTAGGGGTGCTGTAACCAAATAAATCCACTCTGCCTCACAATGTGCATGTGCAAACTGTAGGCTTAAAACATTACTGGATAATTGCAGAAATAAATCATTAATAAGGGAAGTCCCCCTACGCCAACCATCAGCTGTTCCTTAACTATCAGCAGGGAGTTTCTGGGCGTCTCTCTTGGCAGAGGTTAGCCACATTAAGGCAGATTTATTCGTTGCTCTTTTCCGCCGTTTTCCCGCATGTGCTCCGCAGTGGGATTGATTAAATGTGTCGGACTGGTGCTGTTGAAGTCATCTCAGGTGCATGTGAAGGGTTGTGAGCTTGTTGTAAGGTTGTTTGAGGAGGAAACTCAAAGACATAATTCAGTGCAGTCATTCCATCCAAAATTGCAGGAGAAGGATTGGCCTCTTAAAGAGCCTCTTCATTGCTGCTTAATGAACACAGTGCATTCAGCTATTGGACTTTGCCGGCCGGAAGGCTTTTGTCGTGTCATGATAAGGTGATCTTATCAGTTATCAGCTGTAATGGGCTGTTTTGCTTCACTGGAGCTAGAATTAGTGACGAGGACTTGATCATGCCCCACTGATTCCCAAAGGCTGCTCTCCTGAATGACACAGCAGATCTGTGACAAAGAGCAGGTCTGCTTCCTACATAGGCAGTTACGTTTAAGGCAGTATCGTACAATAGAAGTAACTGATTTAAAATTCAGCAGGACACGCATTCTTCTCATATGAAACACACGTGACAATCAACTCAGTTGATTCTAGTAGAGTTTGCCGATAGCTTTTTGCTAAGCTAATGGCATGAAACATTTAAAGTTTTATTTTATTAATCCACATTTCCTATCTGCATCTTTAAATTAGCTTGTTAGAACCTTACTGCTTACCTTTTGGACTAGACATCACATTGAGATATACTACTGTTCATATTTTTGGTCAGTAAGATTTTTATTAATACTTCTAGTAAAGACACATTACGTTGATTAAGTGTGACAGTAAATATTTTTACGTTGTTACAAAAAAAAAAAAGTTGTTCTCTTAGGCAAAAATATTAGACATCACAGCTGTTTTAACATTGATAATAATCAGGAATGTTCCTTGAGCAGCAAATTAGGGCTGTCAAAAACAAATTCGAATTTCAAATATTCGTCAAATTTAAAATAAAAATCCACATTCGAATGCAAAAACGTTGCATTCGAATTTTAGGTGTGCGTTAAGGAGGCAGCCTTATCAGCGGCGCACGAGATGCGATGACGATGTAAGTGTCGTTGCATTATAATGCTTTAGTTAGTCTATCTAGTTGAAGCCACTAGATGCGGCGCTGCTGCGTTGTTCATTACAAATATTGCGGAAAAAGAGAACATCAATGCGGAGAAGAGCTTGTTTACATCAAAACCGAAACCAAGCCGTTCACACAGAACGCATA
>NW_015631099.1:288235-312626 GCF_001515625.1 Sinocyclocheilus rhinocerous | reverse complement strand
GTGTTTTGCGCATTTTCTAGAGGGACATCTATCACTGTTACACTCGCGTCTCGCACAAAAGAGCCACATGTTTAGAAAGCCATGTAAAATTAATGCAAGTTTAACTTTGAAAAAACATATATCGAGACTTTATGGCGGGATTTTTTTCCCCATCCCACTGCATCTCACGTTTTGTTAAATGAAAAATGTACTCTGTGATTTAGTTTTTCAGCCATTTTGACAGCCCTACAGCAAATCAGCATATCAGAATGATTTCTGAAGGATCATGTGACACTGAAGACTGGAGTAATGATGCTGAAAATTCAGCTTTGATCACAGGAAGAAATTGCATCTTAAAATGTATTCAAATAGAAAAGTTATTTATAACTGTAAAAAAAAAAAAATCATTCTCAGTACTATTTTACTGTATTTTTAGTCAAATAAATACAGCCTTGGTGAGCATAAGACTTTTCAAAAACTTAAAAAAACAAATTTATGAAAAAAAAAAAAAAAAAACTTGCTGACCCCAAACTTTTGAGCAGAAGTGTATATTGGATTAAAATAATGTTGTTTAGTTTGAGCAGCTCAAGTGGTTTAGAGAAAATATGCATGTCATGGGCTTGTAAATTGATTAGATGTCCAATCATAATGAGGAACTGATTTCTTTCTAAATTGACGTGTCTTCCGTCGCAGAATTGGTAATAACTGTTGACGTGTAATTGCTGCGTTCATGCCACCAGTGGGATTTCTCAGCACACCTCGGCTTATTGGGCAGACGTGGGCCCTGTTCTTTGTGTTTCTCTGTAGACTCATGGAATCAACAAGAAATGAAAGAGGGAATCAGACCTTGTGTTCAGCCTCTCAAAAGCATGCCGATCTAGTTACGTTAATATTGTCGTAAAACCTGGCCTCGGCGAACACAACCCCTCTCGAGGATTTCTTTTTGAATCCATCCATTTCTGAGTGATTTTTAAGCATTGCACTTCGTATTACCATCTGCCGTGATTTTAACCGTGTGTGTGACTTGCAGCTACTCTGGCCAATTGAAAGGCAGGAAAGTGCACATGGTCCCAGAAAATGAGTTCCACCATAAGGAGCAGCCAGTGCGCAGCGCCACGTCTGGCACTCTGCAGAACGGACCGGGCAACACGGGCAAGCCTGCCGCCGCTGCCACCGCTGGCAAAGCCGAGGAGGGCGCCGTCGAGGACTCAGGTGACTCTATTTGAATAATCGTCCTGTTTTCCTCCACGAAGCTTCAGGAATTGATTTGGTAGCATCTGGACTTGTTTGTCCATTTATTGAGAGCGTCTTGACACTCATTTAAAATGAAATGCGTTGCCATGGCGTACAACACTCGCGGTGGGAATTGCCACCCTGAGGGAGTGAATTGCAATTACTATGTGAATTGGGGTAAAACTGCGGAGGACATTAGAACAGAAAAGCCTGGCACAGACCCATTAACACAGAAACAAGTACACCAGCAGGATTGATCAAAACAGCAGTGCAGGGCATGTGACTCCAGGCTCCCCAGGATGGACTCGGTCCACTCCACGGCTCTGGCAGCTACTGCGATGAGGCCTTCACTTACCTTGTGGGATTGCACTAAACATGTTCAAACCCATGTTCATTTTGAGTGTACTGATTTTCAGTTACTTGATTGCATCATGAATATGAATTGATTGCATCGGGAATATGAATTGCATCATTGCATGCATGACCATATTCTACATCCCTAATCCTAGCCAACACCTAAACTTAACAACTACCTTGCTAACTATTAATAAGCAGTAGGAGTTTGAGGCAAAAGTTGTAGTTAATGGTTTGTTAATTGGACCTTAAAGTGTTACCATGTTTTCTATATGAATCTATGTTAAAATGTAATATATTGCTGGGATCAAAGCTGAATTTTCAGCATCATTACTCCAGTCTTCAGTGTCACATGATCCTTCAAAAGTCAGTCTAATATGCTGATTTGCTGCTCAATAAACATTTCTAAAGTGTTACCATGTTTTCTATATGAATCTATGTTAAAATGTAATATATTGCTGGGATCAAAGCTGAATTTTCAGCATCATTACTCCAGTCTTCAGTGTCACATGATCCTTCAAAAGTCAGTCTAATATGCTGATTTGCTGCTCAATAAACATTTCTGATTATTATCAATGTTGAAAACAGTTGTGCTGCTTCATATTTTTGGAACTGTGACATTTTATTTTTCAGGAACTTTTGAATAAAAAGTTCAAAAGAACAGCATTTATATAGATATTATAAATGTCTTCACTGCCATTTTTGATCAGTTAAAAGAAAAAGCATACTGGCTCAAACGAGTGTATATCCACTTTTAGGAAAGGCCTGAGTTAAGTCGCGCCTGGATTTGTTGGAAGCAGTGTAACAACCTTTTAGAAGGCAATTTTGTGGAAACCACTGTGTTTGGCACTAAAATGGGAATCCACATACCGCTCAATACCCAAGTAACAGCACCTCGATTGTGTTGCTAAGAGTTCTTGTTGCATTTCAGCAGCTGCTCACTGCAAGATACTGTGAAGAGGTGAAATCCCCCGTCATCAGTTAAATCCTGCCTCCCATTAGTAGCTGTGATATTAACTGCTCTGAGCATAATTTACTAGGGCTCTAAAATGGGCACAAATACTAAGAAAGTGCTGTTTAAAAATACAAAAGTCTTGTCTTTTGAAGTGAAATGTTTTCCAATTGAATGAGCATACGTGACCCTGGAGCACAAAAGCAGTCTTAAGTCGCTGGGGTATATTTGTAGCGATAGCCAAAAATACATTGTATGGGTCAAAATTATCAATTTTTCTTTTATGCCAAAAATCATTAGGATATTAAGTAAAGATCATGTTCCATGAAGATATTTTGTACATTTCTTACCGTAAATATATCAAAACTTAATTTTTGATTAGTAATATGCATTGCTAAGAACTTCATTTGGACAACTTTAAAGGCGATTTTCTCAATATTTAGATTTTTTTTTGCACCCTCAGATTCCAGATTTTCAAATAGTTGTATCTCAGCCAAATATTGTCCTATCCTAACAAACCATACATCAATGGAAAGCTTATTTATTCTGCTTTCAGATTATGTATAAATCCCAATTTCACAAAATTGACCCTTATGACTGGTTTTGTGGTGCAGGGTCACAAATATGTTAGCGTGACCCTTTTGATATGCTGCCTTTTTTTAGCTGTTTTTTTCTCCCCTTAAATCTCAAAGGACATTTTCGGGTGTGTTTAAATAATTCACTTTCTGTGTAGCACAATCTGTGTTTCATTCACTTTTAATGAGCTTTCAATGACACATGAAGGATGCTTGCAATTTCCCAGCATGCTTAATAGCTGTATATATTTAAATCAAGAACAAATGCCATAACTCCTTCACTGTGGCACCAAACTTTGGCGTTATTCCACTTTATCAGGACATTCTGTCATGCCATAGTTTGTCTCATTTGGTAGGTATGGACACAATAATGATGTCTGCCCTCGTGTGACGTCCATGTCGGCTTGGTCTATTTGCAGATAAATCCAAGGACAAATCTCAGGTGGCTCAGAAGACTGCCAGCAAAAACAGCACCGCAGCCAATAAAGTGAGCAGCAGCAACGGGAGCAGCACGCCGAACAGGTACTGCACCCAAGACCCGACTCTCCACGCAGCGCAAGCTCAGAATGATGTACTGCTCTCATCTCTTATATAATGTCATTAAAAGTTGAAGCCCTGGGGTGAGAAAGTTTAGCAGGGGCTTATTATTTCAAACTACTCACCAAATAAATCAATCCTTTATCAAAGTCTACCTTCCTTATGAACTGTGTAATCAAATTGAACAGCGTTCCAGGCAAGAATCCTCTTACAATTCTATTAAACTGAGCAATTGCGGAGAGAAATGTCTTGAAAGGAACCATCTCTGAAAGGCATGGCTGTTACAACACACAATTGCACGATGGCCCATCAAATTGGCTGTGTAAAACATCATTTCGAAAGAAATACTTCAATGGGTGAAAGGTCCCCATTAATTTCCATTCAGGAATTGTGTGAATGGAATGAGATTGTAATGGATTTCTGAGTGTCTTAACGTGGTTTGGTGGGGTCAGGGAAAGTGGCGTAGTCAGGAATATGTAATTCACCTGAGATGAGAGGACAGAGGGGTTACGATGTGCTCTGTTTTAATAATGAATGACACAGTCAGGAGAATTCAGCCTGTAGCTCAGGGGCTTTGAGAAAACAGCTTAATATCAGCACATCATATTAGCTTTCAGAAGTTTACACTCTTTCCTTTCACCTCGTTTTTGCATGTGTGCAGTACACTAGTTTCATTTTGGCTTGGTAATATTGGTTTGAGCGAGCAGTAGAGCATCAAAATTATTTCTTCTTTTTAGTGAAGGATCAGTGAAAGGAGGTGATTAGTCATAAGAAAATGCTACTGGTCAAGCTCAGGAGGTCAAATATTTCATTAGCTCTTGATTTTTAATTCTTTATATTATCTTATCTGTAGATGTTCAGTGTTTGCAGCCGTTATACCAAAATTTGAATATGAACCGTACAATTTGTGTGATTTTCTTCTAGCAAAGGTTAACAACATAAATATATTCAACTAAATAACTAATTTGAGGGCAGATGTTGGTTTGTATTTATTAGAGCCCAACCGATATGGGTTTTTTGAGGGCCGATACCGATATTAGGGAGTAAAGAAAGGATATATCGGCCGATATTCTTTGTGTTTGTTATAGTACAGTACCAGTCAAAAGTTTGGACACTTTACCATTCGTGTGTCCAAACTTTTGACTGGTACTATATATAGAATACAGTATATACGTAAACAGAATATACTGTATATACATAAACACATTTTTTGCAATGATCACTCAAATGTAGTGATAAAACACTTATAATGACGTGACAAAGATATGTAATGGAGGCAGGGCATTTGACAATTTAACAATGAACTTTATTATCCAAAATGAGTCTTGACATCAGTGCACTTAACAGTAAAGTTGAAGTTTATTCAACTTTATTTCAATTCAATTCCATTCAAGTTTACTTCACTTCGGAACATTCAGTCACGGATTTGCGCTACTGTCTTCACACAGACAAAACTTACATGAGAAGTGTGAAGCGTGACATAATATACCTCTGTAAATAAATATAAATTCACGTCTCGCGCACTTTAATGCCCTTTGAATGTAACGTGTACGTTCCCTTGGAACTGGAATCATGGCGGAATATCATGTGAAGTCAACTTCGCAGGTCACTTACGGTCGAATAAAACAACGCTTGAATGCTGCTGCCTGAACAAGAGACCTCCTTACTGAAGTGAAAGTGTTGGCTGGTGTCACGATCTCGCAAACGCGCCGGCAAGCATTTTATCTGCGTTTTATGTTCTGTAAAAAAAAATTTCATATCGGCGGCATATTCGACGATACCAATATATCTGCGACAGGCTCATATCAGCCGATAAAATCTGCGAAACGATATATCGGTCGGGCTCTAGTATTTATTGATAAACTTGTTTCCCTTAAAATGAAATAAAAAAAAGTCCTTAAAATGAAATTAAAGAAAAGTACTTGATTGTTTCCCAAAATAATTTGGGTTGTAGGTTGTGTAAAAATGGAGAAATCCATGATTGAAATAAATGATTCATTTGTCTTCCTGATATGAATTTAAAGAAATATATGAATTATTAACTTTATGAATGTAAAAATATACTGTCACTCCACTTTCCTGAAACACAGCAAGTATGACCCAAAAAATAAATGAATAAAATAAGCTCTTTCTTTACTTCAGTATTTTAATAGACAGAAAACACAGAAATAATTAAATCAAACTTATCATATTGTGTGTTTAATGCATATAAGACTAAGGTGAAACAGGCCAAAATCATTTTGGGAAGGCTTGTATACACATATTTTTTTTCTGTCCTAAAGCTGCTAGATACATTTCACTCCATTAATTTTACATTAGATAAGAGTTTATCCAACATAACTCTCTCTCCAAAGAATGCCTCGACTTTAAGCGTTCGTTGCTTTAAAAAAAAGTCAACAGAGACCAATCTGTACTATTCATGATGTTTTATAAGATCTCTGAATGAAAGTATTATGCTTTGGTCACTCAAAAAGATAATAACAAAAATAACATGTCAGCAGACTTTAGTTGATCCCTGATCTCTCCACAGCACCAAAGGGAGCAAAGAGAAGGAAGATAAAGAGAAGACCACAAAGGAGAAAAAGGAGAAGAAAGACAAGAACCCGGGAAGCACTCCAGAGGCCAAGGCAGGAGGGAAGGACAAACAGAAGGAGGAGAAGCCCACTGACAGCAAGGAGAAGACGCCCAAGGCCGACAAGGACAAGAGGAAGGATGACAAGAAGGAAGAGAAGAGCAAGATCGATGGCAAATCCGCTGAAAAAGAGTGGTCCAAGGAACGCGACGTGTCCAACGACAGCAAGACTAAGGAAGGCAGCAAAGTGGAGAAGAACGCTGGGGCCGGAAGCATGAAGTCCCTCGTGCCCAGATCCGAAGGAGTCGAGTCTGAACGGGGTGAGACGGCCCTGCCGCTGTCCGCTTAAATATGCTTCACTACACTTCTTTGACTTTGTTTAAACTTTAAGAACAGTGCATAAAAGAATGTATTAATGCTAAAAGGAAAGTTCAGAGCATAGAATCCAGTAGACGCGTTTTTCAATGAAAGGTTTTTGGATTTAGGCTACATCCACACGAAGCCAGAGCTTTCCCTATCCGATCTTTTTTTCCCCCCTCGTCTCAAGAAATATCTGCGTCCACACGAAACCGACACAAAACGATGTAGTTTACATGCCAGACCAGCATGTGGCGCTGTAATTCTGCCACAGAGATACACTAAAAACGGAGAAGAAGACTTGGACTATGCGCATAAACCTTGCGCGCGGTATACAAACGAACATGGAACAATACATTTATTAATCTGTGTTAATGTTAGTTAATAAAAAGACAATCGTTCAGTGTTTGTTCATGTTTTTGTTGCTGTTACGTGACGTAGCGGTGTCTGACTAGGGGTGAGACGTGGGCTGATGACGTCATCGTTTCAGAAAATATACGGATTCGCTGTCCACACGAAAACGCAAGGGCGGAGATTTCAGATTTATCCACTCTGGGACCCGGTTTAAAAAAATATCGGTTTCACTCTCCCAAAACGCTGGATCCGTGTGGACGAAACGCCTATACGATACAAAATGTATGCGTATACAGCTAAATACATCTCCGTGTGGATTCCGCCTTAGTTCACCCCGAAATTCAAGTTACTCACCTGAGTGACTTTCCATATTGCTGCAAAACACAATATCAGAAGCAAAAAAGCATTACTTGAAGCTAATCCTCATATTTCTTCTCTCAGCAGAGCAAAAAAGACGAAAGCTTGACACGCACTCGTCACCGTCGCACTCCTCTGCAGTTAAGGTTAGTATGGCCTGAGGAGAGCTGTGCACTTCTTTCCTCTTGTCCCTACCTGTCGGAGATCACGTGTTTTCCAAACCTTCCTCGTCACCCATTGGAGTTTGAGAGGAGGCCTCTGGAGCCCAGCCGTTGTAGGAGAGCATTGGGGGGAATTTTGCATCTTATGGACTATTTTTTTTGGCGAAATCTTTTTCAATAGATGTCAGATTTTTAAGAGATTTTTCCAAGGACTTGCCAAAAATCTTAAATTCTAGCACATGCTTTGTTTTTGCTCACTTTTACACGCTAAGAGAATCTACCCAAGTGCCTCACAAGTTTTGTTCCTTTTCGTATACCGTACTTTTTGTAAGATTGTAAATATAGATGATTACTTTTGTAAATCGCCCTGCCCTTTTTTGATTTTTTTGGAATCATAACATATTACTTGCTGAGAAAGTAAGAAGTAAATAAGAATCAGTCTTTTTGGTTTTGTTTTTTTAAATAAACATCAAGACAAGAGAGTGTTTCTGCTGGAAGAAATCCTGATGAAGTCAGATCTCCTTCGCGTCTGTGACTCCTGCAGGAGCTGGAATGTTTTGCTTGTTTTCCTGCATCATCGATCGGGGATCCCAGACAAGAATATGCTCGTCTTCACCGCCACTGCTTGCTTTTTTTCTTCCATCCTGGTTTTTGCCACACCCGATTTGTGAGAGTTTCCCAGACATCCGTGTGACCAGCAGACGGCTCCATCAGCATCCAGAGAAACCTGCGTCACCAGCAACTACCGCATAAAGAGAAAGGCAACCAGGGAAAAAGTGTGGGCATGGCCTTCCCAGAGGGATCTGTCTGTCCGTGACCAGGAATCTTGTTGCAATTGTCTATGAGCGAGACCTCATGCCAAAGTGTACATGACCTCCTTCTATTCCCTTCATTAATGAATCCTAGCTGAGTTTAGCTTGTTTTATCATCTTCATGAACTCCCATAGTTAATTTACAGAATGTTTGCTTTATCTTAGACCAAAAATAAGAGTTAAGACATTTCCCTATGCTGCTCAGTGCAGTGACGTTCTCCAGGTCCAGTGCAGATTAACGTTAGGCTCCGATAGACCAGTCTCTTCGTCTCTAACCATGTGAAAGTTCTAGTCTTTGAAGGTCTTTGGGGATGTGTTGATTGACGGCCTGCCTCCCCCAGCCTTTCTCCTGCTGTGTGCCATCCTCTCCAGCTCATCTGTCATCTCCATTCATTCCTACAGGACAATCTCAACGACTTCAAGGACTCCGCTTCAAAGGTTTGGACCTTTTTCAATCCTTAACTCTGATTGTGTCTCCAAACCTAGTGAACTGCCTACCCAGACCATTCAAACGATCATTGCAAATGCCCTGTTGGCCTCTTTGTAAGCCGCATTGGTTCAGAACTTCCAACCAATGCCTAAAAATGTCCATGTAGGCAGTGTTTGTCCAAAATGTATCTATGATGGCCAAAAATGCAGTATAGTTGGACATCTCGAGTTTGAACATTTTAAACCGTAATATGTGACCCTGGATCACAAAACCAGTCATAAGTTTAAAATCACAAAGGGAGTTTGTTGCCATCAGGCTAACGTGACAGTCATGCCTCATGCAGCTGTAAGGTTTTCTTTCTCTTTTGTTTTTACTCGCGATATTTACAACACGCATTACATTACGTATTTCATGGCACACTCGTTTTATGCGTATTTGGCGCCACCTAGTGTTGTGGGTGTATTATTGACATGTCAAAGTCTAGACCCTGAATATAAGACGACCGCGTTTTTTCAGATGTATTTCCAAGAAAAAAATATCGTCTTATATTCGGGACAATACGGTATTAGAAATTCTGGAATCTGAGGGTACAAAAAAAATCTAAATATTGATAAAATCACCTTTAAAGTTGTCCAAATTAAGTTCTTAGCAATGCATATTACTAATCAAAAATTACGTTTTAATATATTTACAGTAGGAAATTTACAAAATATCATGGAACATGATCTTTACTTAATATCCTAATGATTTTTGGCATAAAAGAAAAATCAATAATTTTGACCCATACGATGTATTGTTGGCTATTGCTACAAATATACCCCAGCGTCTTAAGACTGGTTTTGTGCTCCAGGGTCACAAATGCAATAGGCTGCATTTTTATTTGAACTCTCCAAATTACCCTTGTGGTGTGCTAATAGGGCCCTATGATTTCTGTGAAATGGATTTTACGGTATAATTATCGGAATTTGGCCAAATTTGGATGCATGAATCAAAAGTAAAGCTGTGCAGTTAATCAGATTGGGATATGGACTAGTGTTAATATTTTAATAAATCAAATTGTTTTATTGATCCAGTTGATTAGTCATCATTTGTGATGATTAGATTTGTGTAACTGAACCATTATTAGCAAACTCATAATTAGGGAAAAAATATAATATAATTTGGGGGAAAATAAAACTGATTCACCAAGTTGTTGTCTTAGTAGGCAGTATGCTTTCTTACATTCCAAGTGATAGCAGAAACGCCATCTAGGTAGGCAGCGATTGCTTGGGCGTTCCAAACCCGCCTGTGATGCCCAAGAATACTGTCTATGTAGGCAGCATTCCTTCAAACGGATGCCCAGAAATGCTGTGTGGGTAGGCAGCTCACTAGCCTTTGAGATACTCCCAATGTTTATTTCGTCTCGCCGCTGAAACTTTCTTCACGCTGTATGTCGTGAATGCATCTGTAGATTAAAGCACATTTTGCGCCACATGCCAGGTGTGGAGTCTTTAAAAAGTCCCCTTTCCCTTCAAAAGGTGGCAGAATATCTCTGAAACGGGTGTAGCGCTCTTGTGCTCGCACATCCCTCTCCTCCTCTGCCAGGACATTTTATATTCTGCTAATGTAATTTCAGCCCAACAATATCCTTCATTCTTCCCGTGGCTACGCTCTCCTGGGCTCCTCTCTCAGTCATCGCTGTCTGATTTGACTCTGGTCTTCTGTTCGCCACTCCAGTCTCTTTTGAACTGGCAGGGAGATAAGTGTTTTTGCAGTTTGGTCACTGAAGGATGTTTGAAAATATGCTGATGGTGCCACCTGAAAAAGCAATACCGCTGAATTTTGAGCAGCCTGTTATTTTATTCTCTCCGTCTCTGCTGTCAGAGTATTCCCTCACATTAGCTGCAGGATCATCCAGAGGCCTCACAGACCCTCGGTGTAGATGCTTTTAGCATCAGTTGCAAGATCTTTTGCTTTCTTGAACCAGCAGGGTCGGTCTTGCTGGAGTTGGTTGTGTCTTGTAGGATATCGTGTCAGCTGTGTTGCGTTCTTGTAATTCAGTTGTCAGTTTTGATTCTGTTGTTGAAGTGGTTTTGGCCATGTGATTAATTCATTCATTCTCGGATAGTTTGTGTTATTAATCTGTTGTTGAAATACATGCCCGATTCCCTGATGTACTCATTTGAAACAGGTGCTTTATGAGGTTGTGAAAGCAAGGGTCTTCAACAGATCCAGGAACATGTAGGGTTGGCACCAAAACCTATAGTCAATAGCAATACCAGTGGGATTTTACAATTATTCATACCAGTTATTTGGCTTTTAAACACAATACTTGGCTATTTATCGCCTGATTGTGAAGTAATTGTAATCAGTCGATAGTCCATGGCCTGTGGGAAAGTTGTTCTTTCCGGTGTACACAGCAAAATCTACAGTATATCCATTTGATGAGTCCGCAATAACAAACAACTTGAAGCCCCACCTGGTTGGCTTGGCTTCTGCCACAAAACGCGTATCCGCGTTTGTCGACCCCAAAGGGTTAAAGAAGGGGAAAAAAAAGGAATGGAACAAATTATTAATAACAGAACCAAATACAGATGGCATAAATGCTGCTGGAAGTTTCAAGGCAAGTAATCTCTCAGAAATTGAAAATAAAGTGCTTTTATTATCTGGTTCACAAATCAGACTGAATCCGTAAGATCTGAAAATCACTGCTCAATCTTTTGAAGGAGGCTTAGAGGCTTCAGTAAACTGGTGAAGAACAGCTGAGCAGACTTGAAGTGAATTTGAAGAACAATCGTTAACCGCTCCAGATTCTTCTCACCACTTTCAGAAAGACTCATTTTTTTTTCCCCAGTATCTCTTGCTCTGTTGGATCTCCGTTTGTTTCTCTCCCACACATTTATCAGCAGAGCATCTTTGGATCAGTAGGAGAGTCTGAAATGGCAGTTTTCCAAACAACACCAACCACATGCCATTCTGCTGTTATACACCAAACAAGAATCGTATTTATTCTTGTGCTCTTTATATATATAGATTTATAATGTGTGCTTTTATGCATGTATTGACACTTCATATACAGTACTTTTTTATTCACTTTAAGTTACTTTATTCTGTATGTGTCAGTTCCAGCTGGAGCATGAATATTTAGCTAATGATCAAACAGCTTTAACAATTTGCTGCAGTGCTATTTTTATTTATTTTTATTTTTTTAATGAACCTCTTTTGTGAGCATGAGTTGCGCAGTGCTGAACATGATGTGGGCAGTTCATTTACTGTGTCCCATGCGTCTGGCAGCTTGTGTTGCCTTAAAGATAAAATTAGACTGTATATACCTGGTCCCACCTGAAAGTACATCTTCATTAATTTGCACAGAACATCTTTTTGACAAGCAGGGTTGTTTTTTTTTCTCTTCTTGTTGCTGCTGTCACCGAACAACAATCTGGTTTATGTTCAAGATTGTCTTATCCCATGAAGCATTTTTGGGCTTGGCACACAATGCTGTGTAAGTCTACAAATAAAGATTATTTTGATAATTAATTAATCTATTGATTATTACAACAGACATTTTATTATTTGTTAAATATATAACATATACTTTTTTAATATAAAATGTTTATATACATTTTATATAATATACATTTGTCTGGAATATAATAACTGTATGGCTTTAAGGATATTTTTATGAAAGCCAAAATGTTCTAAAACTATGTATAGATATGACCATCTGACCGAGTCGAAGGCTTTTTCCGCATCAAGACTCAGTATCATTGCTTGTATGTTACTCTCTTCTATATGTTTTAATATATGTAGTGTACGTCTGACACTATCCGAAATACCATTATTTTAATGTATTAATACTAATTTATCAATGTAAATACTTTTTGTAAAGTCACCCCCTCTTTTTGAAGATTGCTGAGAATGAGAACGACTGCTCTGGATCTCTGCAGCTAACATTCGATTAGGGCTGGGCATTATAGCTAAAAAATGTATCAACGATATAATGTTTCATATTGTTCGGTATCGATAATTATTGACATTTTTTATAACCTATTTTTAAAACAAAGAGCAATAGAAAAAATTTTTTTTACATTTAACCACTGTATATTTGAATTAACTCAATTTATTGAGACAAACAACAAATATTTTTTTTGTTTTAACAGTCAAACACAAAATAAAAATTAAACAAATATCTCGTTTCTAATGTTTTATATGCAGATTAAATAGGTTAAACTTTTGGCTTGTTTCCCGAGGCCACAGGAGGGCTCAATGAGCAAAATAATGCAGCACATTAAATTGCCAATGCAAGGAAATAACTGTCTATAAAAAACGCGCATTACGTCTAAATTAAATCATATAAATCAAATATTATGTCATAAATTGCTAAACAATTATGAACAAAACAACATCACATATTTATGCATTGCTTAATACAAAGAGCCGAATCGCCCATCACACAGATTGCCTTTAAAAATATATGAGACGCAGTGAAAAGGAATAAACCTCCAAGGAATAAACCTCCACAAATTCGCGACGTGTTTTCTAAAAGTTTAAACTGTTTTAACTTTGCATGGCTTTCTATATATCTCTTGTGTGACGCGAGTGCAGCAGTCGTATTTGTCCGTCTAGAAAATGCGCTGAATATACATTGTGTGAATGGCTTCGGTTTTAACCCATTCAAGATCTTCTCCGCATTGAGCTTCTATATTTCTCTAATATTTTGAATGCATAACGCAGCAGCGGCGCGTCTCGTGGGCTAGACTAACAAAACATTAAACTACCACGTCACTTACATCACCGCATCTCGTGCTCCACTGGTGACGCTCCCTGACACACACCTAACATTCAAATACAAATGTTTATTTTAAATTCGACTAATATTCATTTTTTTTATTCACAATCTCCTCATCCACAGGCAGGCACAGCACTCAATTCAGCATGTGTTCGTGTTTGTGTGTGCTGTGTGCGTCACTCATAGCACGTGCCTATATCGTGCACTATATCGAACATTTTTTATACCGTTATCGAAGAAGGTGTACCGTCGATAAATATCAATACCGTTTTATCGCCCAGGCCTACATTCGATCTTGTAATTTTCTTTGTGGGATATTGATGTTAAGGTTGAATGAATGTCAACAACACAGTTTATCTTGCTCGCTCACGCTTCATTCTCTTGCTATTTAAACACTTTCCACATGTTGTTCTCCAAAAGAATGTCTTTGCTTTACAAAAGAAAGGTTTCATCCATTTTCTGAAGATTTTCCATTCTTGAGGGGCATTGTGGTGTTTTATAAGAGTATTGCTCAATGCTTGTTTGAAGAGGTCAGCTATTTGTTGGTTGATTTGTGAATCACGACCCTTAAGGGCTTTTCATATGAATCGTATCAGCGTTTCCCAATGCACTGAAGCATTACTCTGACGCCACATTACATACATAGGACCTGCACAATGAATCGTATTGTAATCATGATCACGATTTCTGCATCTCTCGATTTATTAAGCATAATCGCTGATTATATGCAATATTTGTCAGTTTTTTTTTTAATCCTGAAAATTTTTATTTTTAATTTGGCATCCTCGTTTTCTTACATTGGTAAAAAGCAAGATTTAATGGTTTCAGTTTCCAGATTTCAAGAGTTTAAATTCCCCAATCAGAGCTTTTTTCATAAATTGATAAATTTTCTGCCCAGTGGTTTACTTAATCTTCCCAACCTGGCAACCATCTGCACTGCTCTCTCTACATTAAGAAAAAAAGCACTGATGAGGTGAAAACACTGGCAAACATCTAAGCTGGAGTTTAGCGATCTCTATTGAGATATTCTGCTCAAATAAAAGTATAAAGCAGTCAGCCTGTTTCCATTCATGTGGCTTGCTGTGAATAAATCTGCAAGCAAACCGTGCAAGTTGAGGTTCTCTTGATTTGTGCTTAACTGTAATTAATTCTATAGAAATGTAAAAACGAACAAAAAAAGTCAATAAGCATTATTATATTTCTGAGCAAAGTAATCATCGTTTAACCAGTATCGAGCAGCCCTAATGTACAGGCCAAGTACCAATTTCACCTTTCACCCCTTTGACCTTTTGAGCTGTGGTCACTGAATACAAGACAGTAGTAGCTTGGTGTATCAATACGTTGTCAGCGTGCAAAATCAAAAGTTGGGCTGATCCTTTTTCCCTTTCTCTTGCTGCCTAGCAACCCGGTAAAATCGCCCTTTTGTAACACTATTCACATGGAGGTTTGACGCTTGTTTCGAGGTGCGTTGAAGCCCTGGTGCGAGGCACATATACGAGTTCAGCAGGAGCCTTGAGCTTTTAATAGAGTGCTTGGACTTCCTGTGGGTGTGCCTGATAGCATCGTGAGGTGTGAAGGCGAGTGGGAAGGCGAGTGCGACTCTAATGGGGCACGGCTCTCATCCTGCGAGGCGTTAACCCTCTCTTATCTCTCCATCCAACCCTCAGCACCATCCTAACCACAGCACAGTCCTGCCCAAGAGCAAAGAGAAGGACGACGAGAAGAAAGAGTCTGACAAGTCCAGGGACCGTTCCAAAGAGAGGGAGAAGAAAGAAGACCGGAAGGACCGGAAACGAGTAAGTGGCTGCGTCCCTAACGCTTTTGGTGTTTAAAAAAAAAGGATTTGGGCATGGGGCAAAGCATGCCTGGTGAAAGGTGAAAAGTCAAGTCAACGAGCATCATGTTGATTTGCGCCGTTTCCCCTAGGACTACTCGAACAGCGACCGCGAGATGAGCCAGGAAGCCAAGCGCCGCAAAGATGAAAATGGAATGAGTGAGTCGATAATGCCTATCTTTTAAATTTGTTTTGCCCGCTGCCGAGAGTGGGAGAGGCGAGCTAGCGAACCAGAAAGGAGGCAATCAGAAAGCCCTCCCCGCGGCTCTCGTGTTATCTGCCTCACATGGCTGCGCTCTCTCTTTTCACACAGGCTCCTCCAAACACAGCAAGAGTGCCAGCCCCTCCGAATCGCCACACTCCAACGACAAGGACAACAGCAAGCGCTCCAAGTCCACCAGCAAGGACAAGAGCGATCTGGCCAAACCGGAGAAGACCTCTGGAGGCAAAAAGGTCTGGGACTGTGTCCTGTTACACCTCCACAACTTACGGCATCACTCATATCTTGGGTTAAGATGACAAACAAACCTCTAGCCTTAAGTGTTCGACTTGACTTGTGTTAGACATGAATCTAAAATGCTTATATGTGACCCTGGAGCACAAAAGCAGTCTTAAGTCGCTGGGGTATATTTGTAGCAATAGCCAACAATACATTGTATGGGTCAAAATTATCGATTTTTCTTTCTGTGTAAAAATTGACCCTTATGACTGGTTTTGTGGTCCAGGGTCACATATGTCTAATCTAATATGTTGAGAGCAGAATATCATAGTCTCTGTTAGAGATCTTAAGGCAGTGTTAATTTGATTTGAAATTACAGACAAAGGGTTTGAGGTGGAAAAAGATGCATCATGATTATTATACATCATAATTGAACAATTGTAACTTAATGATTAACAGTGCACCAAGTGCTATTAGACAAAATGTAGAATGAATAGATTCAGATAATCCAGTCATAGTGTTTAGTGATCGATCTGAAGTACTTCACTGGATGGATGGTTGATTGGTCAGTTAGTTAATAAAAGAACGATAACTATAGCAGTAACTAGGGCTGCATGATTCATCAAAATATGTAAATTATGATGTGGCTTAGTGGTTGCAATTTCATTAAATATAAGCGCAGTCCCACTTTATATTGTATTAGGTGGCCTTTACTACTATGTACTTGCATCAAAAAAATTTGTGTTCATATTGTATTGTAAAACACTTTAGCCTCTATTGAGGTGGGATATGGGTAGGTTAGGGACCGGTTTGGTGGTATGGGTAGGTTTAAGGGTGGGTTAAGGTGTAAGGCATGGGTCAACAGTGTAATTATAAATGTAATTACAGAAATGAATTACATGCAGGTGTTTTTAAAAATATAAGTACAATGTAAAAACATGTATGTGCACAATAAGTGCATTGTATCAAATGATTAATTTAAATGTAAGTACATAGTAGTTAAGGTCACGTAATATAAAGTGGGACTAAAAAAGTGGGACTAAAAAATCATTGTGAATGAAAAAATCATTACACTGTTGACCCAATTTACTCTGATATAACTCTACTGTTGTCATTGTTTTAGTTTTGATGTGGACTTACAGTTCTCATAGAATTAGAACGATTATCAAATCTTTATTGATATCGTCCTTGGTGTGTATGGCCCTTAACGCACATTGTGAATATGCCATATCATTTCTAATATCCTAAAAAAAAAAAATTTGTATTAACACGACTCATGAGTATCTCAGGTTTCAAGGACAGTTTCATGTTATATTCTATTTATGTTTGAAACATTCAATGTATGTATTAAATGTAGCAACCTGTTACAGTTTGTCATTTTGCACATCAATTAAAATGTACTCAACAAAAACGTAACTACACAGAAACCAAACTGAACACTTCAAACACCCAACGCACCAATTACACGGTAACTGTAGACCCAGCGTGATGCGAAACCATTTCCTGCACACGTTCACCAATGCTCTTGTGTTTCAGGAATCCAGGCACGACAAAGAGAAATCCGAAAAGAAGAGAGAGCTATTAGACAAAATGTAGAATGAATAGATTCAGATAATCCAGTCATAGTGTTTAGTGATCGATCTGAAGTACTTCACTGGATGGATGGTTGATTGGTCAGTTAGTTAATAAAAGAACGATAACTATAGCAGTAACTAGGGCTGCATGATTCATCAAAATATGTAAATTATGATGTGGCTTAGTGGTTGCAATTTCATTAAATATAAGCGCAGTCCCACTTTATATTGTATTAGGTGGCCTTTACTACTATGTACTTGCATCAAAAAAATTTGTGTTCATATTGTATTGTAAAACACTTTAGCCTCTATTGAGGTGGGATATGGGTAGGTTAGGGACCGGTTTGGTGGTATGGCTAGGTTTAAGGGTGGGTTAAGGTGTAAGGCATGGGTCAACACTGTAATTATAAATGTAATTACAGAAATAAATTACATGCAGGTGTATTTAAAAATATTGTATTAACACGACTCATGAGTATCTCAGGTTTCAAGGACAGTTTCATGTTATATTCTATTTATGTTTGAAACATTCAATGTATGTATTAAATGTAGCAACCTGTTACAGTTTGTCATTTTGCACATCAATTAAAATGTACTCAACAAAAACGTAACTACACAGAAACCAAACTGAACACTTCAAACACCCAACGCACCAATTACACGGTAACTGTAGACCCAGCGTGATGCGAAACCATTTCCTGCACACGTTCACCAATGCTCTTGTGTTTCAGGAATCCAGGCACGACAAAGAGAAATCCGAAAAGAAGAGAGACAGCACTGGCGCTAAAGAAGAGAAGAAACAATATCCTTTGATGCCATAAACACCGACGGCTGCGTGTAGAGATGGAAAGAAGTCATGCTCTTTGTATAGAAATCAGCTTTACACAAACTCAGCTCACTGCTGCAGCGCTGGAGCAGATCAACACAGTTTTTCCTTAACATTCATCACCCATAAACACAGATAGTGCATGCTGACACTCGAGGTGAGCGTTAATGCGGACGAAGAGCTTTTGAGGACACACTTTTTTTTATTATTACTCGTTTCTTAAGACTCGAGTGAATATGAAAAAGAGCAGTTAATTAGAGGAAATTGAGGGTAATTGATTTGCAATGTGCTTTTGGATAATGCAGAAGTTTTTGCGAATCCTGAGGTGCATTGGCTGCGGTCGCTCCTCTTCTGCTACGGGACTCATCAGCACAGCTTTCTCAACCATGTTCCCTTCTCCTGTCACCGTCTGGAAAGAGCACTCCCTCGCACACTTAGGATTTTTGCCTGCATCCAAACTTCTGTTGTTTTGCCTAGAAATGTCGTCGCTTGTCTTTTAATCTGCCATTTTTATTGTGATATTTTCAGTACTTCACTGAAAGTTTGTTTCCTTTAAATGTTTAGCACAATGTGCTTCGTGCATCACAAACGGATTCAGGTTGAATTGGTGTCGCTCTCCAATGCTTGCGTTTTTATTGCCTTCTTTTCCGTTTTCTTCTTTCTTTGGTTCGTTTCTTTTCTCTTACAAAATATAAACAGTCTGGTTTCCTTAATACTACCTTTTTTTTCCCTTTTTAATTCACACGTGATATTTAGACTAGGTGTTTGAAGCCGTACAAATGCTCTAATTTGTATATTATGTATACAGAAATAAAACGGTTCCATGTAATAAGACATTTCCTGTTACTTTCATTTCAAATGTACGCCTCCGGATTTCCTTTGTGTGTTCAATCACGTTTTTAAAAGATTTGTATAAAGAATGGCAAGCGGGATTTCTCCGTAAATAAGTGGACTAAAAAGGAAACAATTCATGACTTTCCAAATTACTTCATGGAGTTTTTATCTGGCAGGATCTACAAAGTGTATGCTTTTTCTGAATAAAATAGTTTTCTTAGTGTATCACGTCTCTTGTTTTTTTTTTGGAAGCTTTGGGATTTTGCATAACTAGGTACCAGCATTTATTGCATCACTTTGCAAAAGTTCCTCTTTAATTAACACTGGTGAAGATAGATATCAGTGCTTCTCTGAGCACGTCATGTTGACCGTGGAAATATTTTATCAGATGCATAAGACAAATGTATCAGTTCGACATGCACGGAAAACTTGAAAAGTATTTGGACACGGGTCACACTTCAAAATCTCTGCATGCCATTGTGTCAAGTACAAAATATAAAGCTAGTTGCACCTGCAACAAATGATGCTAGAGCTTTTGGAGCATTTAAAACTCAATTTGTGACCCTGGAGCACAAAAGCAGTCTTATGTAGCACGGGTATATGTGTCGCAATAGCCAAAAATACATTGTATGGGTCAAAATGACAGATTTTTCTTTTATGCCAAAACTCATTAGGATATTAAGTAAAGATCATGTTCCATGAAGATATTTTGTAAATTTCCTACTGTAAATATATCAAAACTTAATTTTTGATTAGCAATATGCATTGCTAAGAACTTCATTTGAACAACTTTAACTTTTTTTGCACCCTCAGAACATTTTTTATTAAAAAAATTTTTTTTAAACATTTTATTTATAAAAAAAATTCTTAAATACATGCATGTGTTTGCATTTATATTTACATAAATATACACAGTACACTCATATATTTTGTGAACAAACTTTTATTTTGGATGCGATTAATCGTTTGACAGCACTATAGTCTATATATATATATATATATATAAAGTCATTTTTGCTTATTAGAATGGCTGAATTGGATCATTGAAGGTCAGCAGCAAATAAATTGGTTATTAAAATTGGATGAAATACATAAAGGATTTTTGTGTTATTTAATACAATTAATTCTTGTGTTATTCTGAGTTTGGATTTCACCGTTTTTATTCATTTTGAGGAATACTGCTTCTGAGGTGAGTAAATGCATGTTCTTGTTTAGTCTAGACATACAGTAACCATCAGAACGCCTCTGCACTTCCTCCTGAATGGATTCTCTCAGCGTGAGAAGACACGGGAAACAGGAACTGGCGTAAGTAACTCGGATATGTTCTTCTAAATTAGAAAGGAATGTGTTACTTTGTAGTTACTTGAAAAAGTAATCTGATTACATAACGTGTTACTTGTAATGCTTTACCCTCAACACTGACTATATAAACATTGCGATGTCTTTTAATCTGCTAATGTTTTGGTGATTTTAGTGAATGTATGAATTTGTTTCTCACACAGGTGTAGCGTATTTCAGCACGTTAATTATGAACATGTTACATGATCCACAAACGATTCAAATCGAACAAACCCCTCTTTATTGCTATTGCGCATGCGCGACTTTAACGTTGTACTGTGGGAGAATAGGTGATTTACCATAGTAAATTAATGTTGTGTATTATGGTATGTGGTATTGTAACTGTATCTGCATATAATCTATATCACTATTGCGTTCAATCAGCTGTTGTTACTTAAAGTCCCTAATATTAAATGATTATGCTGACATTTAGTGTGGCTTAATTGTCTAAATATATATGGAAATATTGTTGTTCAAATTAAATATCCGTATTATCTAATACGTTTTATAGTGAATATACTCACAGTTCACAATTTCGAATAGCAAAACATGTTTCTTTGAAGAAACAAAGGCGAGGCTGTGCTGTTCTGAGTGCGGTCGCTGCTAAAGGCCATTGGATTTAATAGTGTTAAATCACAGTTCAAACTCTTTTCCAGGTCTGTTTCGAAGATTGTCATTATTACGCTCTATTATCTAAACTAGTATCCAACATGAAATGAGCTTGTTTAACACATCAGCGGTGGCAAAGGCTCTTCTTGACCGTTTCTTCTTGTTGACTTTGATCTGACTGGAATTTTTAATTCATTCCAGAAAAAAAAAAGTGAGTTGAATTCAATAACCAAAAGACATTTTCTTGTAACAACATATTATTACGTTTCCTCCATGGAGAAAACAGTAAATCTTGTTCACAAGTTTGTACATGCGGTGTCGACTCCATTTATCAATATATGTGACCCTGGAGCACAAAACCAGTCATAAGGGTCCATTTTACAAATTATTATTATTTTTATCAATCGTAATTATACTTGTACAGACTGTACATATTTGCTGTTTGTTCAAATGACTGTTAAAATGAGCTAAAGATTTTGTCACAGGTTAATTTGATTATGTTCAATCCACTTAAATTCACAAAATTTAAGTTAAATGTAATTATTTTGCGTTGGGACTACATGAATATTTGTTGACATGATTGAATATTTTGTTGATGTAATTTACTGGGCAATGGATCTGTAATAAAGAAGTTCATTTTTTGTGATTTTCAGTAAAGAGAAAGACTTGTTGTTAATGTTGTGTGATATTGAGGACTTAGAAGTTTCTATATGTGACCCTGGACCACAAAATCAGTCATATAGGTCAGTTTTTTTAAAATTGAGATTTATACCTCATCTGAAAGATGAATAAATAAGTTTTTCCATTGATGTATGGTTTGTTAGGATAGGACAATATTTGGCAACTATTTGAAAATCTGGAATCTGAGGGTGCAAAAAAATCAAAATATTGAGAAAATCGCTTTTAAAGTTGTCCAAATTAAGTTCTTATCAATGCATATTACTAATCAAAAATTTAGTTTTGATATATTTACGGTAGGAAATTTACTAAATATCTTCATGGAACATGATCTTTACTTATTATCCTAATGATTTTTGGCATAAAAGAAAAATCTATAATTTTGACCCATACAATGTATTTTTGGCTATTGCTACAAATATACCCCAGCGACTTAAGACTGTTTCTGTGCTCCAGGGTCACATATTACAATGTTTTCCTAAAGGTGAAGCTCCTCTTTTGACTCTAAGAATTGCTTGCTCGGGACTCAGGAGTGTAGAAAGTTTAGTGTAGGTACAGAGTGTCATTCTTTAAAAAGCGGATGCTTTCTTTGTTTTCCACATCATCTCAGAGTCAGCACTAATAACCTGCATGGGATCACAGATTGATAGTGTGCATAAAAAAGCCCCCACACATGCTTCCATACAGTTTTTTTATTTTTTATTTACAAAATGTATTAAAATTCTTTGTACAAGGCCTCACTATCAGGGCCCGGGGAACGACAGTCACGCATGCACGTCTTACATCAGCCTGCCTCTGGGCTGAAGTGCAGTTTTACAGGTCAGGAACAGGTCAAGATACGAAAGCTGAAACCCACTTTCTACCGACCCTCTAGAATCTAATGGAAGTCGCAGGGCTTTACTTGGCAACCACAAGTTTTCGCATGCAGCTAGAAAATTTGGGAATTCAGTCACTCGCTTGTGAATCCTTCACTAGAAATGTACAGATTTGTGTTGCACGTTTGTAGTCTTTTAAAAGCTTTTCGTTATAAAACTATCTGTCCATGGTCACGGGATGGGCCAGAGCCTCGGTCCCGTGGAGTCACAGTTGGTTTTCCTTCTCTCCAGCACAAAAAAAATGTCACAGCGAAATGTAAATGTGCTAGCTTCCCGTCAGCTCTTTTTATAAATCTATTGTAAATGTTATTAATCCTAGTCTCGTTTGCTAAATAATTCACCAAACACTGATAATGCTCGTCAAATAAAACTAAATCTCAAAGCTTGATTTCATGTGCGAATTATATTCGGCAAACCGTGAGGTAATCAAATACTACGTCGTAAAAGCCATGTCCTTTTGTGAATTGCGGTTTATCTACAATAATGTGATCCGATTTATAGCTTCAGTTTCGTGTACAGTATGCTGTGATAACTACAAAATCTTGGAAGTTCGTGTCTGTAAGTACGTGTGTGTGTGTGTGTGTTTGTGTGTGTGCGCGAATGAATGAAATCGTGTGGCGATTTTTGGTTTTTTTTGAAGCTCACCATTATTGAAGGTCAAATGGGGTTTATAGCATCTGAACTTCTGAGAAATATAGATCAGACGAAAGAAAAGCACACGATATACTGCAACATATATCCGACCGACTCACAAAGGTCCTGATCTGGAATTGAAACGATCCATGATCTGACAAATTAATACACCGACTGAACGAGTGTGAAAGCAAATTTACAGTATTACGAGCGTTTGCTCGACCACCGGGTCCCACACAGTCCAGAGAAGACGTCTCGAGTCAGATCGGCTCATTCGGTGTGCTAAGATCGCAAGTGATGGCTTTATTTCTCGCTGTCTATGGAGTTTTTATTTCACAGGGATGATGATGATGATGATGATGATGATGGGTTTGAGTGATTGGAGCGATGCGATGCGATGCTTCTGCCGTGAGTTTGCATCAGTGTGATACTCTGAATATTCCATAAGGCACTGAAGAAATCGATTCCAATTCTTGCGCCGGGCCGTGGTCTTGTGTGAGCGTGCTGTGTCGGCTGGAGATGATGTGTATGGAGAGAGAGGGCGAGCCCTGCTGAAGATCCAGCCGTCTCTGTGAGGTGTCACACCACGCTGCCAGACTGCTGCTCTGCAAACACACACACACACACACACACACATCAGAGAGTATCGCGCGGTGGGAAAATAGTGTTTGTTTCTACCTCGTGTTATCATTTATCCTCTGATCTGTTCAGCTGCTGTTAAATCGTTAAACATTTTAAATGCAACATGTTTAGAGGAACATTCAGCAATAATGTAAGTGAAAAATCTATAATGTATTTATTTGATATATTACAACACAGAATTCTGCCAAGAACACATCCTGATCATATCTCACGCCAAAATCTAAAGAAAGACATGTTGTGCATAGAAAAAGGGTTGTTTTTTTTTCTCTCAGATTTGCACCTCACCCAATTCTCATTACTTTGAGGTGACAATATTAAAGTATACAATACTGGTCTAAAATCTGGGATTAGTTAGATTTTTTTTTATTTTTTATTTTTTTTAAAGGGGTCATATGATGCGATTTCATTTTTTCCTTTCTCTTTGGAGTGTTACAAGCTCTTGGTGCATAAAGAAGATCTGTAAATTTGCAAAGACTAAAGTCTCAAAACCAAAGAGATATTCTTTATAAAAGTTAAGAGTCAGCCACACCTACCTAAAACGGCTCGTTCGAACACGCCCCCACATATCTACCTCACTATGTGGGAAAATTTGCATAACGCCGCCCAAATGTGCACGCAAAGAAAGAAGGCGTAACTTTGATTCTCGCTGTAGTATTGTTGTTGCCACC
>NW_015631099.1:227345-288031 GCF_001515625.1 Sinocyclocheilus rhinocerous | reverse complement strand
AGTTATTGTCTCTCAAAAGAAAGAGTCGACTCTGAATCATTGAAATGAGTCGTTTTTAAAACGAATCCCAAGCCGTTTCATGTTGACGTCAACATGAAACGGCTTGGGATTCGTTTTAAAAACGACTCATTTCAATGATTCAGAGTCGACTCTTTCTTTTGAGAGACAATAACTTTATACACGGTGCACTTTCAGATTTAAAACTTTGCAGGATGTTTTCATTCACTTAGAGCTGTGTTACACACTGCATGAAAGGTAATTTTCAAAAATCCATAATCGGGGCACTTTAAAAGTGACCGTAAAGACATTTATAATGTTACGAAAGATTTCTTCTTACAATAAATTCTGTTCTTTTTACCTTTCTGTTCATCAAAGAATCTTGAAAAATAAAATGTATCACCGTTTCCAAAAAAAGTTTCTGCAGCACGACAGAAATTATTGATAATAATCAGAAATGTTTTTTTGAGCAGCAAATCAGCATAATAGAATGATTTCTGAAGATCATGTGACACTGAAGACTGGAGTAATGATGCTGAAGGCATTGTGAGGGGAAAACACTTTATAAAAAATTAAACATGAATTAAGGTTATTAAAATAAATTAATTAATAATCTTTTTTAAAATAACAAAAAATAAAGGATCATTTAAAAAAGTATTTTTTAATGAAAAGCAAATAATTAACAATTAAAGTAAATATAACAAAAATAATAAAGAAAATCATATAAATCATAAAGAAATAATTATTGAAAAAATAATACACAATTTTAAAATTAAAAATAAAACCGTTATAAATAAATGAATAAATTAAAAAGAATAAATAGCAATTATAAAAATAATAATAATTAAAAAAAACACAAACTTTGAATTATTTTAATTGTTTGCCTGCATGTCATGTGAACATTAAAAACTCCAAACTTTTGACTGGTAAGTGTATGTGCTTTGAACTCTGTAATGATTTTTTTTTCCTGTCATTAAGTATTTCTATTAACAGATATCAGACTTATGGAAATCTGCTCTGGTCAAGCTTATAGACGCTTCAGCTTTACTAATTATAACTTGATTATTTATATAAACAGAGTATTTGTAATTCAATGATCAAATCATTCTAATATGCTGATTTGCTGCTCGAGAAACATTACTGATTATTATCAATGTTGAAAACAGTTGTGCTGCCCAATATTTTTGTGGAAACTGTGATACATTTTATTTTTCAGGATTCTTTGATGAATAGAAAGTTCAAAATAACAGCATTTATTTGAAATGGAAATCTTTTGTAACATTATAAATGTCTTTACTGTCAACTTTGACCAATTTAATGCATTCTTGCTGAATAAAAGTGTTCATTTCTATATTTTAAAAAAATAGTTTAGTAATTTATTCAATATAATCAGACACATATGATGGGGATATGAAACTGTTCTGCATATGATCCAGGTGTTTTATTTGTGTATGTGATTTTAACATATGATCTGTTGTATGTGTCCGTCAGGCGGGAGACGAGTCGTCTGAGGAAGAGGAAGGAGAGGTTGACAGCGAGGTGGAGTTTCCACGCAGACAGCGGTGAGTCTGCTTTGATGATTGATAATTAATAATTTCTGTCACGATTCCCCAGAAGCCTCGAATGAATCATGTAATCTTTAAACCTGTGTGTTTCTCTACCATTAACCACAGAATAAGTCCTTTTTTAAATGTGACCCTGGACCACTAAACCAGTCATAAGGGTCAATTTTTCGAAATTGAGATTTATACATCATCAAAAGCTGAATAAATAAGCTTTCCATTGATGTATGGTTTGTTAGGATAGGACAATATTTGGCAACTATTTGAAAATCTGGAATCTGAGGGTGCAAAAAAATCTAAATATTGAGAAAATCGCCTTTAAAATTGTCCAAATGGTGTTCTTAGCAATGCATATTACTAATCACAAATTAAGTTTTGATATATTTACGGTAGGAAATTTACTAAATATCTTCATGGAACATGATCTTTACTTATTATCCTAATGATTTTTGGCATAAAAGAAAAATCTATAATTTTGACCCATACAATGTATTTTTGGCTATTGCTACAAATATACCCCAGCGACTTAAGACTGTTTCTGTGCTCCAGGGTCACATATTACAATGTTTTCCTAAAGGTGAAGCTCCTCTTTTGACTCTAAGAATTGCTTGCTCGGGACTCAGGAGTGTAGAAAGTTTAGTGTAGGTACAGAGTGTCATTCTTTAAAAAGCGGATGCTTTCTTTGTTTTCCACATCATCTCAGAGTCAGCACTAATAACCTGCATGGGATCACAGATTGATAGTGTGCATAAAAAAGCCCCCACACATGCTTCCATACAGTTTTTTTATTTTTTATTTACAAAATGTATTAAAATTCTTTGTACAAGGCCTCACTATCGGGGCTCGGGGAACGACAGCCACGCATGCACGTCTTACATCAGCCTGCCTCTGGGCTGAAGTGCAGTTTTACAGGTCAGGAACAGGTCAAGATACGAAAGCTGAAACCCACTTTCTACCGACCCTCTAGAATCTAATGGAAGTCGCAGGGCTTTACTTGACAATCACAAGTTTTCGCATGCAGATAGAAAATTTGGGAATTCAGTCACTCGCTTGTGAATCCTTCACTAGAAATGTACAGATTTGTGTTGCACGTTTGTAGTCTTTTAAAAGCTTTTCGTTATAAAACTATCTGTCCATGGTCACGGGATGGGCCAGAGCCTCGGTCCCGTGGAGTCACAGTTGGTTTTCCTTCTCTCCAGCACAAAAAAAATGTCACAGCGAAATGTAAATGTGCTAGCTTCCCGTCAGCTCTTTTTATAAATCTATTGTAAATGTTATTAATCCTAGTCTCGTTTGCTAAATAATTCACCAAACACTGATAATGCTCATCAAATAAAACTAAATCTCAAAGCTTGATTTCATGTGCGAATTATATTCGGCAAACCGTGAGGTAATCAAATACTACGTCGTAAAAGCCATGTCCTTTTGTGAATTGCGGTTTATCTACAATAATGTGATCCGATTTATAGCTTCAGTTTCGTGTACAGTATGCTGTGATAACTACAAAATCTTGGAAGTTCGTGTCTGTAAGTACGTGTGTGTGTGTGTGTGTGTTTGTGTGTGTGCGCGAATGAATGAAATCGTGTGGCGATTTTTGGTTTTTTTTTAAGCTCACCATTATTGAAGGTCAAATGGGGTTTATAGCATCTGAACTTCTGAGAAATATAGATCAGACGAAAGAAAAGCACACGATATACTGCAACATATATCCGACCGACTCACAAAGGTCCTGATCTGGAATTGAAACGATCCATGATCTGACAAATTAATACACCGACTGAACGAGTGTGAAAGCAAATTTACAGTATTACGAGCGTTTGCTCGACCACCGGGTCCCACACAGTCCAGAGAAGACGTCTCGAGTCAGATCGGCTCATTCGGTGTGCTAAGATCGCAAGTGATGGCTTTATTTCTCGCTGTCTATGGAGTTTTTATTTCACAGGGATGATGATGATGATGATGATGATGATGGGTTTGAGTGATTGGAGCGATGCGATGCGATGCTTCTGCCGTGAGTTTGCATCAGTGTGATACTCTGAATATTCCATAAGGCACTGAAGAAATCGATTCCAATTCTTGCGCCGGGCCGTGGTCTTGTGTGAGCGTGCTGTGTCGGCTGGAGATGATGTGTATGGAGAGAGAGGGCGAGCCCTGCTGAAGATCCAGCCGTCTCTGTGAGGTGTCACACCACGCTGCCAGACTGCTGCTCTGCAAACACACACACACACACACACACATCAGAGAGTATCGCGCGGTGGGAAAATAGTGTTTGTTTCTACCTCGTGTTATCATTTATCCTCTGATCTGTTCAGCTGCTGTTAAATCGTTAAACATTTTAAATGCAACATGTTTAGAGGAACATTCAGCAATAATGTAAGTGAAAAATCTATAATGTATTTATTTGATATATTACAACACAGAATTCTGCCAAGAACACATCCTGATCATATCTCACGCCAAAATCTAAAGAAAGACATGTTGTGCATAGAAAAAGGGTTGTTTTTTTTTCTCTCAGATTTGCACCTCACCCAATTCTCATTACTTTGAGGTGACAATATTAAAGTATACAATACTGGTCTAAAATCTGGGATTAGTTAGATTTTTTTTTATTTTTTATTTTTTTTAAAGGGGTCATATGATGCGATTTCATTTTTTCCTTTTATTCAGCAAAGATACACTCAGTTAAAACATGACTATAAAGACTTCTTACATTACTGCAAAAAAAAAAAAAAAAAACTTCCATAAATGCGGTTCTTTTGAACTTTCTATTAATCGAAGAAAAAAAATGTATCATGGTTTCTACAAAGTACAACTGTTTTCAAAAGTAATAATAAAAAAAAAGTGTTTATTGAGCACCAAATCAACAAATTGGAAATACGAAGTACTATTAGAAAAATTCAACTTTGCTTCACAGGAATAAATGACATTTTAAAATGCATTCGAATAATAAAAAAAAAAACAGTTCATTGTAATATTGTAATTTTGATCAAATAAATGTAGCCTTTGTAAGCATAAGAGACTTTGACTAGTATGGTGTACACCTTTATTTTAAGCATTTTTGATTTATGAATAAAAGAAAACCAATCATTTTGTCTGGACAGGATGAATTCCATTACTTCAGTGCTTCTGAAAATAATGCCACAATGCAAAATATATTCGTAGCTCTGAAATTAGCTTTGTGTTCCGAATACAATTTTCTCTTGGTTTCAGAGTGAAATATGACCAAGATTTGTTTCACAGAGATGAATGTGAAGGGAAAAAGTGTCCAAATCTGCTCTGATTTGATGTAATTCAATACTTTAGGTGATGATAATAATAACGGGTCTGTTCCTGTCCCATTTCTGCTGTATTGGTTTGGTTTTTCCCAAATATTTTCTCAGTCTGAGATATCCATGTACTACATGTGTATCATTTGGCCCTATTTTCTGCCAGAGTACAACTATTAACAGAATGCGTTTCGTAGCACAGTCTGACTGATGCAACCGTTTGAAAACAAGCCAGCGTTGGGAAAAATCAGCCGGAACGCTTCTCCATTGATTCGATTATCTGGAATTAATGACAAGCACAATCTCCGGCTTTGACGCATACACACACACACACACACACACACACACACACACACACACACACAGAGTCACTGTAGAGGCATTACCGTTAGATCTTAACGCTCTCTGTTCCGTACACGTTGTAGCCTTCTCGGTACGTGGCAAAGTTTTGGGTGTTGGCTGGCGGGGCTGGCTTATAGTTTTGGACGTTCTTTTCGAGTTTCAACCGTTTGGCTTCTGCACGTGACTTGTAGCAGAACTCTATCAAAGCCACCATCATGGCCAGCCCTAGTCCACCAACCAGAATATAGAAGACACCAGCAACATTGCTCAGGCTCAGTGCACTTGTCTTGTCCTAAGAGAAGCGAGGGACATAGTTAGCATATCTTACAGTGGCAATCCTGACACAAAACACACTATCCTATACAACTCCTCACATGTTCTATCAAGCAGGACTACTGGCTATAAATGACATTTCTACTGCTACCAGAGGAATCTAGATTCCAATGGAGAGAAAATATCCATCTATGTCTAAAGTCTATGAGTCAATTAGGACCATAACTGGTGAATGTAGATGGTTTCTCTAACCTGCTCTTCTCATTGGCTTCTTCATGTATCTGAGGAAGCTGGTCAGTTACGTACAGGTCAGACCTCTGACTTAATAACCTTACTTTAAACAACTGCCTTTCCATCCTTTAACCTTCAAATTCATATTTTGACATATTTTCTACACCAGAGTACTGAAATTAAGAACCATTCTGCTGCAGTTTACCCCCCAAACTTGTCCATTAAAAATTTGTCCATTAGTATTACACTATTTGCCGCTTATGGAGCTCGTTTTACACAGCCGCCGTTTAACTGCTGCATTTTTACTCTTCAGCTGTCTATTGCTGCAAATTAACCGTCGCCTTTGCGTTATAAACAAGATTAGTCAACCTTTGCTCATCTAATGAAACTTGTGCTGAAACTGTTTGTCACGATGAGAAATGCTTTCGCGGTTAACGCCACAGGAGTTCGATAAATGAACGGGCCTTTTTATTGCGTAAAAGACAAATAAGTAACAACACTAATACATCAAATTTTAAATTCAAAGTTTGGTGAGTAAGAACTGCAGCATAATGGTTATTGAGTCAAGTGAAAATAAGCAAGAAAGACAATTGGTATACAAAAATGAATCTAATCTCTTGATCAATTTGCACTTTTAACTAATTCCCCATTCGATTTATCATTACGGCTTTATTTGAGGGCATTCACTGGAAGAACTACTAGAATAAACAACAACAGAAAGATATGTCTCATAAGCACCCCTTAGCTGAGCATTGGAAATGATGGGGAATCGTGCAAAACGCTAGGCCACGCGTCATTATTGTTTCCTTATGTGTGGCCGCAAGTCATTAATTCTACTATAATACATGAGTTAAATCAAGATATTGACTATTGGTTTGTTCCTTGCATATGAACAATATGTCAAAATGCACTTTTTGGAATCAGTACAAAAGACCTGCAGCGACTGACCTTACTTCCCGAGTCCTTGGTTCCACATTCACCCTTATCGTACCACCATTTGTTTTTCAGCTTGGCTAAGATGCCTTGTTCACTGAGTTTCAATACTGCAAGGTTTACAGGAGTTCTTCACGTGGGAAATAACATAAATAACATTATATTATGTTATTTTATGTTATTCAAGTCTTAACTACTTCATACTTTACAAAGCGATAAAGCAGGGCTCCTGGCCATTATCAACACACATGTGGCAGGCATTCTGACTAGTACCTTCCATTCACCAGGGATAAGCTAGTGTGCCAGGACCTACCCGTATCGCTTTGAGTAATCGGCATACACTGTTAAGAGAAGAACGGGCAGGTTTCTGCGTGGCTATAAAAGCAGAGAAGCGTCTTGGTTAATTTGAGCATCTGAGAATGTGGATCTCCACATGAACCCTCGACTGACTGACAGACCAACGAAAATTACCAGTAGTATTTTGCTCAGGCTGAGGAGAGCTGGCGTTAGGACTCTGTGAACGGATTACAGGCGGAGAGTACAAAGAAACCAAACAGGCAAACACACATACAAAAGTAAACAAGACCGTACACACATGAGTCAAAGCATTTGCAAAGTACAACACTGTGTTACCTGGGTGCTGGAGTTAACCGAACCGGTGCCTAGTCGCGCTACGTCAAAGGCTAGTGTCGCTAATCGGTAGCTGCGGGTACTGTAAACGACATTAGCATTAGCGGCTAATGAAACGGTGACTATATTGTGATCAATGATTGATGTGGTGGCCATTTGGTGTAATACTCTTCAATTATATACAGTTAACGCAATGCTATTCATTAAGTCATTAAGTCAATTCATTAAGTCATTAAGTCAACATGAAATCAAATCAATATATTTTCATAATATACATGCATGTCTTATTGCTCAAGACTCTCCAAAAGAAGCAATACTGCACAATACGGCAAAGAAAAATATATTTGCCTTTGTAATCGTTCATCATAATGCAGTTGATGACTGGAGTATGTTTTACAGGAAAAAATACTATGAAAAATAATATTTTAGACTGTTTACTTCAAAATTACACCGCTGACTGCTGTTTCCTTGTAATTACTTGTGAAATTTACTAGCAACTTCTGTCTCAAAGTAAATCCTGCACTATTTTTTCCATGATATATGCAATCAGTTCTTGTTAACTGAAATAAAGTCCCACTTTTTTTCTTGAAGAATGTCACATTTAACTGCAAGCCAAATGGGTTGCGATTATCATTCCATGTTGACTTTAAGTCTGTTGCTAGAGAACGCCGTTTTTCTAAAATGTAACGAAACCTCTAAAATTGAATTTTGTTTAGTTTTTACTATAATCGAAAGCCGTGCCATCACTCGTCTAGACATAATTAGTTGCTTAAATGTTCTTTACATTTCTCATGGCTGCTGCTGATTTAGCTATGTGGTCCTAACATTTCTTTTAGCTTGGGGAGAGACATTGATTAACAATGTAATTATCCTCGGAGCGTTTGGAGCGACTGGAGTGGGAAACCTATCAGCAGCGAGGATGGCAGCGGGCTGCCAGGGGCCGAGAGGAGAACGGGTTGTGTGACTCATGATGTCTGTTTGTCGCAGGTGGCTTAATGTGGATTTCTCTCCTGTTTTTCTCTCCTTTTGTTGTGTTTTTCCACAGCTGGCTGTGCGGCTGGGTCCAGGCACGCCACTGCAGCCTCGCTGCATTAGATCATTAGAGCTAGCCCATCCACTGCGTGTCGACTAATGGGGGCTTCAAATCACTGCAAACTGCAAAAACAGAGAGCTGGAACAAAGAAGGTGATTATGAAAGCTCACATAACCTTTCACCTTCATCCACAGGCAGGGGGCATAATGCTTTTGTTTGTACTGAAAAACCTGCTCCCTAACAACTAGTAAAGACGTTATTAGAGAGGCCCCACTTTCAGGAAATAGGAAACTATGGAAAAGAAATGACAATTAAAGTCAACGTGAAATCAAAACTGGCCTTATGTTTTGTCTATATACACATTTCTGGTTCATTAGTGCACGTTATTCTGAAAAAAAAAGTAATCTTTGATCAAAATATAATGACTTGCTCCTCCTCAGAAACAGTTTTTGCCTTTGATTGATGTCACCTAGGCCATACTAGCTTTGTGGGCATTTTTATGCCTTTTTCCAACCCAGGCTCATTGGAAAAAATGTTGCTTATGGTGACTTTTAAAAAAAAAAAAAAAAAATTCCATAAATGCGGTTCTTTTGAACTTTCTATTAATCGAAGAAAAAAAATGTATCATGGTTTCTACAAAGTACAACTGTTTTCAAAAGTAATAATAAAAAAAAAGTGTTTATTGAGCACCAAATCAACAAATTGGAAATACGAAGTACTATTAGAAAAATTCAACTTTGCTTCACAGGAATAAATGACATTTTAAAATGCATTCGAATAATAAAAAAAAAAACAGTTCATTGTAATATTGTAATTTTGATCAAATAAATGTAGCCTTTGTAAGCATAAGAGACTTTGACTAGTATGGTGTACACCTTTATTTTAAGCATTTTTGATTTATGAATAAAAGAAAACCAATCATTTTGTCTGGACAGGATGAATTCCATTACTTCAGTGCTTCTGAAAATAATGCCACAATGCAAAATATATTCGTAGCTCTGAAATTAGCTTTGTGTTCCGAATACAATTTTCTCTTGGTTTCAGAGTGAAATATGACCAAGATTTGTTTCACAGAGATGAATGTGAAGGGAAAAAGTGTCCAAATCTGCTCTGATTTGATGTAATTCAATACTTTAGGTGATGATAATAATAACGGGTCTGTTCCTGTCCCATTTCTGCTGTATTGGTTTGGTTTTTCCCAAATATTTTCTCAGTCTGAGATATCCATGTACTACATGTGTATCATTTGGCCCTATTTTCTGCCAGAGTACAACTATTAACAGAATGCGTTTCGTAGCACAGTCTGACTGATGCAACCGTTTGAAAACAAGCCAGCGTTGGGAAAAATCAGCCGGAACGCTTCTCCATTGATTCGATTATCTGGAATTAATGACAAGCACAATCTCCGGCTTTGACGCATACACACACACACACACACACACACACACACACACACACACACACAGAGTCACTGTAGAGGCATTACCGTTAGATCTTAACGCTCTCTGTTCCGTACACGTTGTAGCCTTCTCGGTACGTGGCAAAGTTTTGGGTGTTGGCTGGCGGGGCTGGCTTATAGTTTGGGGTGTTCTTTTCAAGTTTCAACCGTTTGGCTTCTGCACGTGACTTGTAGCAGAACTCTATCAAAGCCACCATCATGGCCAGCCCTAGTCCACCAACCAGAATATAGAAGACACCAGCAACATTGCTCAGGCTCAGTGCACTTGTCTTGTCCTAAGAGAAGCGAGGGACATAGTTAGCATATCTTACAGTGGCAATCCTGACACAAAACACACTATACAGTACAACTCCTCTCATGTTCTATCAAGCAGCACTACTGGCTATAAATTACATTTCTACTGCTACCAGAGGAATCTAGATTCCAATGGAGAGAAAATATCCATCTATGTCTAAAGTCTATGAGTCAATTAGGACCATAACTGGTGAATGTAGATGGTTTCTCTAACCTGCTCTTCTCATTGGCTTCTTCATGTATCTGAGGAAGCTGGTCAGTTACGTACAGGTCAGACCTCTGACTTAATAACCTTACTTTAAACAACTGCCTTTCCATCCTTTAACCTTCAAATTCATATTTTGACATATTTTCTACACCAGAGTACTGAAATTAAGAACCATTCTGCTGCAGTTTACCCCCCAAACTTGTCCATTAAAAATTTGTCCATTAGTATTACACTATTTGCCGCTTATGGAGCTCGTTTTACACAGCCGCCGTTTAACTGCTGCATTTTTACTCTTCAGCTGTCTATTGCTGCAAATTAACCGTCGCCTTTGCGTTATAAACAAGATTAGTCAACCTTTGCTCATCTAATGAAACTTGTGCTGAAACTGTTTGTCACGATGAGAAATGCTTTCGCGGTTAACGCCACAGGAGTTCGATAAATGAACGGGCCTTTTTATTGCGTAAAAGACAAATAAGTAACAACACTAATACATCAAATTTTAAATTCAAAGTTTGGTGAGTAAGAACTGCAGCATAATGGTTATTGAGTCAAGTGAAAATAAGCAAGAAAGACAATTGGTATACAAAAATGAATCTAATCTCTTGATCAATTTGCACTTTTAACTAATTCCCCATTCGATTTATCATTACAGCTTTATTTGAGGGCATTCACTGGAAGAACTACTAGAATAAACAACAACAGAAAGATATGTCTCATAAGCACCCCTTAGCTGAGCATTGGAAATGATGGGGAATCGTGCAAAACGCTAGGCCACGCGTCATTATTGTTTCCTTATGTGTGGCCGCAAGTCATTAATTCTACTATAATACATGAGTTAAATCAAGATATTGACTATTGGTTTGTTCCTTGCATATGAACAATATGTCAAAATGCACTTTTTGGAATCAGTACAAAAGACCTGCAGCGACTGACTTGACATATTTTCTACACCAGAGTACTGAATTTAAGAATCAGAATGAACCATTCTGCTGCAGTTTACCCCCCAAACTTGTCCATTAAAAATTTGTCCATTAGTATTACACTTTTTGCCGTTTTTATCGAGCTCGTTTTACACTGCTGCATTTTTACCGTTCAGTTCTGTCTGTTACTACAAACGAACTATCGCCTTCACGTCACTAGGCGACCTTCGCTCGTCTAATGAAACTTACGTCGAAACTCTTTGTCATGATGAGAAATGACGTTCATGGAGGTTCAATAAACAAACAGGCCTTTTTTCTTGTGGAAAAGACAAATAAGTAACAACACTAATACATCAAATTTTAAATTCAAAGTTTGGTGAGTAAGAACTGCAGCATAATGGTTATTGAGTCAAGTGAAAATAAGCAAGAAAGACAATTGGTATACAGGAATGAATCTAATCAGACGATCAATTTGCACTTTTAACTAATTCCCCATTAGATTTATCATTACGGCTTTATTTGAGGGCATTCACTGGAAGAAATACTGAAAAAAAAAAAACAAAAAAAAAAACAGAAAGATATGTCTCATAAGTACCCCTTAGCTGATCATTGGAAATGATGGGGAATCGTGCAAAACTCTAGACCACGCGTCCTTATGGTTTCCTTATATGTGGCCGTAAGTCATTAAATCTACTACACATGGGTTAAATCAAGATATTGACTATTGGTTTGTTCCTTGCATATGAACAATATGTCAAAATGCACTTTTTGGAATCAGTACAAAAGACCTGCAGCGACTGACCTTACTTCCCGAGTCCTTGGTTCCACATTCACCCTTATCGTACCACCATTTGTTTTTCAGCTTGGCTAAGATGCCTTGTTCACTGAGTTTCAATACTGCAAGGTTTACAGGAGTTCTTCACGTGGGAAATAACATAAATAACATTATATTATGTTATTTTATGTTATTCAAGTCTTAACTACTTCATACTTTACAAAGCGATAAAGCAGGGCTCCTGGCCATTATCAACACACATGTGGCAGGCATTCTAACTAGTACCTTCCATTCACCAGGGCTAAGCTAGTGTGCCAGGACCTACCCGTATCGCTTTGAGTAATCGGCATACACTGTTAAGAGAAGAACGGGCAGGTTTCTGCGTGGCTATAAAAGCAGAGAAGCGTCTTGGTTAATTTGAGCATCTGAGAATGTGGATCTCCACTGGAACCCTCGACTGACTGACAGACCAACGGAAATTACCAGTAGTATTTTGCTCAGGCTGAGGAGAGCTGGCGTTAGGACTCTGTGAACGGATTACAGGCGGAGAGTACAAAGAAACCAAACAGGCAAACACACATACAAAAGTAAACAAGACCGTACACACATGAGTCAAAGCATTTGCAAAGTACAACACTGTGTTACCTGGGTGCTGGAGTTAACCGAACCGGTGCCTAGTCGCGCTACGTCAAAGGCTAGTGTCGCTAATCGGTAGCTGCGGGTACTGTAAACGACATTAGCATTAGCGGCTAATGAAACGGTGACTATATTGTGATCAATGATTGATGTGGTGGCCATTTGGTGTAATACTCTTCAATTATATACAGTTAACGCAATGCTATTCATTAAGTCATTAAGTCAATTCATTAAGTCATTAAGTCAACATGAAATCAAATCAATATATTTTCATAATATACATGCATGTCTTATTGCTCAAGACTCTCCAAAAGAAGCAATACTGCACAATACGGCAAAGAAAAATATATTTGCCTTTGTAATCGTTCATCATAATGCAGTTGATGACTGGAGTATGTTTTACAGGAAAAAATACTATGAAAAATAATATTTTAGACTGTTTACTTCAAAATTACACCGCTGACTGCTGTTTCCTTGTAATTACTTGTGAAATTTACTAGCAACTTCTGTCTCAAAGTAAATCCTGCACTATTTTTTCCATGATATATGCAATCAGTTCTTGTTAACTGAAATAAAGTCCCACTTTTTTTCTTGAAGAATGTCACATTTAACTGCAAGCCAAATGGGTTGCGATTATCATTCCATGTTGACTTTAAGTCTGTTGCTAGAGAACGCCGTTTTTCTAAAATGTAACGAAACCTCTAAAATTGAATTTTGTTTTGTTTTTACTATAATCGAAAGCCGTGCCATCACTCGTCTAGACATAATTAGTTGCTTAAATGTTCTTTACATTTCTCATGGCTGCTGCTGATTTAGCTATGTGGTCCTAACATTTCTTTTAGCTTGGGGAGAGACATTGATTAACAATGTAATTATCCTCGGAGCGTTTGGAGCGACTGGAGTGGGAAACCTATCAGCAGCGAGGATGGCAGCGGGCTGCCAGGGGCCGAGAGGAGAACGGGTTGTGTGACTCATGATGTCTGTTTGTCGCAGGTGGCTTAATGTGGATTTCTCTCCTGTTTTTCTCTCCTTTTGTTGTGTTTTTCCACAGCTGGCTGTGCGGCTGGGTCCAGGCACGCCACTGCAGCCTCGCTGCATTAGATCATTAGAGCTAGCCCATCCACTGCGTGTCGACTAATGGGGGCTTCAAATCACTGCAAACTGCAAAAACAGAGAGCTGGAACAAAGAAGGTGATTATGAAAGCTCACATAACCTTTCACCTTCATCCACACGCAGGGGGCATAATGCTTTTGTTTGTACTGAAAAACCCGCTCCCTAACAACTAGTACAGATGTTACTTATTAGTGAGGCCCCATTTTCAGGAAATAGGAAACTATGGAAAAAAAATGACAATTAAAGTCAACATGAAATCAAAACTGGCCTTATGTTCTGGCTGAATACACATTTGTGGTTCATTAGTGCATGGTATTCAAAAAAAAAAAGATAATCTTTGATCAAAATATAATGACTTGCTCCTCCTCAGAAACAGTTTTTGCTTTTGATTGATGTCACCAAGGCTATACTAGCTATGTGGGCATTTTTATGCCTTTTTCAAACCCAGGCTCAATGGAAAAAAATGATTATCGCAACCTTTTATGATTACGTTGCTTCTTGCAGTTTTGTGACACTTTAAAACATGTTCAGTTTTATCCAAAAACAGATGAGCATGAGTCTAGCAACGTTTTACAAAAAACTACGGCTGTTGTACGTATCATAAATGAAATGTCTGCTGAATGGCGCTAAAAGGTTAAAGTTCTATCGCATTTATGATTAATGAAGCACCTACACTAAACCTAACTGATAGTCTTAACTGATACTGAATTAGTTTATGACTCTTGCACTTTTTTTTTTTTCGATGTCACAATTTAACTTGCCATAACTAGTATTGCTAGTGTTCATTTCAGCTGTAAACCGCAGTGAATTGTATGTATACAGTTGGTACATTTTTGGAAGTATGTTTTTTCAATAAGCCTGGGTTGTCTTTTTCTGTTCTGGGTGATGTAGGATTTCTAAAATCTTAGTATGCATAAGTCAGTGCAGTAATCTAATGCTAGTTAATTAATAAAAACTATAATAGCAAAAATTGCAAATACCTTGCATCAATGTTTTCTAATCGATCATCCAACAACAACAAAATTTCACCCACATTACGGAATGCCATTTCATGTTGACTTTAAATCAAATGAAAAATATTCCCCAATTCCCCAAAAATGAGATTAAACAACCTATTCTAGCACTAACAAAATCTAGTATATTTTAAGTGGAGAAAAAGCTAGCATTTACAATCCTACATTTTATGCAAATGTAGACTGAAGTATTATGGTGGAGTGCAAGAAATTTGAGTTAAATTGAAATGCTTTTAGTGGTTTCATAAATCCTTTAACATGTCGAGAAAAATGTATGCTCTATATTGCATTTATTATACAAACTACATCCGTGCTCTACTTTGGCAAATTTTAAGGTCCTGAAAATGAGGCTTTTAACGCTGTACACTTTTAAGTCTGGGACACACATGAAAAAGCACTGTTAGCCCCCATCATGTGTGTCCCCATTTTGACTATTATTCTCAAAACAAACAACACGAACAGTTCCATATAAAAGTGATTTTGCCCTTCTGTATGCTGGGAATTGACCTGGAAAGTCTAAGGGTAGCACATCAGTTAATCTTCACCTCCGCATGAGTACAAAATAAGGGCTGGACCGGGCCCAACACGTCCCACATATACCCTGCTGTGTGGGTTTACATCGGCCTCGAGAAGGGAGGACAAATAGCCAGGATCAAACGAAGTGATGGACTTCTGATCCTGTGCTCAGATTGGTGTGGAGATGGGAATGCTCATGTATGTGCACTATTCTTAGCCACTCAAGATCACACTGTTTGTGTCAGTGTTTTACCAGTCCTGATCTATGCTGTCTATTAGTCCTGTCAGACATTAAACAAGTTTTTGGATGTTACAATGATTTGTCCTCTCATACTTCACTTAAAACACTGCTCTGATTGGCGGGACTTCACACGCTTCCCCTTTAACTTCTGGAATAAATGGTGAAAAGTTGTTGCTATTCTATCTGAGAAAAAGCAAACTAACTAAGAAGACTAAGTCAGCTGCCTAGCAGAAGCAAAGCGAGAAGGCAATCTCAAGTCTCTCTTTACTGTCTGCCAGGCGGATGTTTTCTCCGATTCCTAAAACACGAACAGTTCACCAGTCTCAGCGCTAATATCGCTAATGAACTAGCGCCGCTCCAGCTGCTAACCAAACAGCATCGCTAACATCTGTGTGTGAACGCTACACTAAAGTGCGAAAAAAAACAAAAAACAAAGTAACTTCTCCTCAGTAGGACAAAATCATACTGGTCATTTTCTCTCCTCCGTTAGCCAAGTCAGGGTTCTGGTTTAGCTCTCAGATAAAGTGGGGTCACTGAAAGGATGCATGTTTTTTTTGTTGGTTGTTGGTTGTTTTTTTTGGCTCGGTTCAGGGATAACAGGCTTGCCGATTACTCTGTACTATGGTACCCGATTTCGGTGACATTGAGGCTGACCTTGGAGTCACCTCCCCCGCTGCCGCACTCTCCCTTGTCGTACCACCATTTGTTTTTCAATTTGTCCAACAGGCCTTGCTCATTCAGTTTTAAAACTGCCAGGTTAACAGCATTTCTTGAAACAATAAAACATAACTTGTAAGAAAATGCACAGGTCTGTGAGCAATCTACTGCATTAGCATAGTAGTAGTAATGGTAACGTTACTGAATACGGTGAGCTACTACTACTGAGAGTCAATTATAGCAGTAATCAGAATGGTTGAAAGAGCACAATTTGGTTAAGAATTTCACGAATATGAAGGTAAGAGACGCTCAGAGCAAAGAAAGTGTTAAATATTCAAGGTGGCATGGAGGGTTACGCTGTTTCAAACTGAAGTGTGCGGGATGGGGACATTGTCATTGAGAAGAAAAGTAACAACAACAAACATCATGCAATTAACATTCGTCACAAGTGACAGCGCAGCTTTTACAAGCTAAATTGAAAAACCGTTGAACTGTTAAATTAAAAGTGACAACACGACAGTCAGGAAGGACAGCCACACGAGACAGCGAGAGAAAGATCGAAGGACAAAAAAGACAGCAGAGAGACGGGAAGGGAGGCAGACACACACACACACAAATGTGAAATGATTGATTAAATTAGCCACTGATAAGTCTCGAAATGAATTGAAAAACCGTTGAACTGTTAAATTAAAAGTGACAACACGACAGTCAGGAAGGACAGGCACACGAGACAGCGAGAGAAAGATCGAAGGACAAAAAAGACAGAAGAGAGACGGGAAGGGACGCAGACACACACACACACACACACACACAAATGAGAAATGATTGCTTAAAATAGCCACTGATAAGTCTCGAAATGAAAAATATCTGGTTGAAAAACTGGAAAAGAAGACAAACATTTAAAGAAGAGAGAATTGATCAGAAGCATCATTGTGAATCAAATAACATTCATAATGCATTATACCATTACCTCTTTGTCGTAACAGGGGGATTGGGGGAGGGAGGGAGGGAGGTAGGGAGGGGATGAGGAAATGACAACACAGGACATCAGGGTAGGTGGAATACTATAACAACATGGAGAATATTGTTATATTATTCCACCCACCTTAATGCTGAGCCTTTGGGGGTCGCCACACCATAGCCCTTAGAGTCCAGATTGCCGCCCACTTTCATGGTGTCGCAGGGCTTCCTCTGCTCAATGTATTCGTTCATGGTTGATTCGAGAAGAAAGGCGAATTTGCCCTTCGACTTTCGTACCCGTGCCACTCCGTCGGGCGTGGTCTTGGCGAAGACGGAGGGCTCGGCCGATTTCATGTACGACCACATTTTTTCGTACACTGCTATTTTTGAACGCTGTGCAAAGGAGACAAGAAAAACAGACATATGGCCATTATTCATGAAGTGCACAAAGATTGCATTTACACATCATGTCTTATGTAACTTAATAATAGATAATAAACACCGAAATCATACAGAATTACAGACCTCATGTATTTAGTTCACAATAAGATTGCAGAGTATGTGATACACCGAGTAGTAGATTAGTTCTACCACTGTTCAATGCTTTAATCACCAAGGTTGGGAAAGTTACTTTTAACTAGCTAGAATCCATGACGCCATTCTCCGAGTGCTTCATGGATACGACAAGCACCATGCATTACTTTTAAAAGTAATGCATTACAATATTACACTACTTAATTTTAAAAAAAGTAACTAATTGGGTTTCTTTTAGTTACTTTTTATGGAAAGTAATGCATTATGTTACTTTTGCATTACTTTTTTGTCACCTGGGCTGGGCTTGCTTATTTATTTGTTAATTACAATAAACCGCAAAGTTATATTTTTGGCAACTGTAAAGGCCCTTTCACACCAAAAGCGAAATTAATACAGGAGGGAAAGGAGAGGTGGTCAGTGAATAAATGGGAAAACAAAGTAACTTGCGTTACTTCGTTAAGAAAAATCTGATTATGTAACTCGTGTTACTTGTAATGCGTTACCCACAACATTGTTGATCACATTCAGTAGTTTCTGTCTGTCAGCAACAGGAAGATGTTTCGTAGGTCCATAAACTGCGAACCAGTGTATGTGCATGTCATTAGTCTTGCATGCTAACCTATATCAAATTAAATTTGCAATTGTGTGAATGTGAAAAAGCAAAACCAAAATGCTTTGCATTCACAATGCATGCTATCCACCCTTCCTGAATGCCGAAGTCTCATCTGACTCATACCAGAATACTGTTTTATATTTCCAGTCTCTGGCATTTCTAGTCAAATTAGCTTATTTTTCTAGCTGTTAATGTAATGTTAAACCTATTAAAATGGCTTGATAATGTGTTAAAAATGGCTGGTGTCATAGTGACAGTCTTTAGCGGTGCCCCAGCTGTCAAAGTTTAATGAGTGGGTATTTGACTATAGTTTACTACTGTCAAAACAGTTGGGTGTCAATATCCTACATAGAGCAAAAAAAAATAAAAAATTGCGAACAACTTCAAAGAATCTAAAACTGACCAAATGTCTCCCTGAGGCTGACTGAAACATATGTTTGCTTTATATTTGATTTATACTAACTAACACTCTCTGCCAGCCATAACTGATTATGCACACTTACTAGTCCACTCTTTTTTTCCTGAAACAAATTGTCAGTTATATTTAAATAAGTAGTTTAAGTTGGAGCCCAAAACCTCCTGCGCAGCGCTCTGATATGCAATACAGCTGCCGATCCCGTCCCCCCTTTCCTGATCTCTGTGCTGTCCCATCCAATGAAGACATAAAAATATAACTTAAAGTAGTTTAGTAGCAATCATACAGAGGTGTCTGTTCTTAAAGTAGTAGAGTTTCAAATAGTCAGTGCTGAACTGAAGGTGCAAAAACTGCAGAATTATTTAATGCATCAAGGGGAACATAAATAATGACAGCATATGCCAACATAGACAACTGCATCAGCAAAAAAGTCACAGCGGTTTGCTTCCAGAACACCATGAGGAACAGATGGACACTTTATAGGATTGTTGCTAAATGACACAATAATAGAGCCTTAAAAATCACCAAAGAACCAAAGAAGTTTATGGCAGGGCTGTTATTCAGAAAGCACTTGTGTTCAGTGCCAAGACGTGAGGAAACACACATCTGGTGAATGGAGAATTAAACCTGGCAGCTGAAAGAAAAGTGTCCAGTGGCATTGCTTACATCTGGGCTGGTTTATGTTTGAATAAAGTCAAAGGAGGCTTCCAGCCCGTTGTATCTGTTGGTAACTGTCAAATGTGATTGGGGATGTGTAACATTATGGGCTGTTTTATCACGGGAGTCGTTATATCAAATGATTGTTGCGTGCGATCATATACCAGCTGAAGAATATGAGGCTGTTTTTACTGCTGCACTGTATATTGCATGCCTATTCCCTCATGATATTCCCATATTCCCCCAAACACACATCTGCACTATATAATAAAGACTAAGATGGCCTTCCTCATCATTAGCTATAATCACTGAATTCTTATGGGATGTTCTGGAGCTAAAGTACAAAACTGATTATTTTGGTGGGGGATCTACAGAATTCAGAAGAAACATGAGTCAAATTCAGGTCAAAGCCGGGAACTCCAATGACATGAAAATATACTGGGTTTTTGTCATTACGAGTGCTGTTAAGTGTGCATCAAGATGACAACTAAACACAAAGCCCACAGCGTCCACATTACTCTTTCTATTAATAATGGATACATCACTATCCGTAATTAAAATGCTATCAAGTGAAACTGCATGAATAGCGGTTTTACTGCATCAAGGTCGATAAACAACTCCATTAACATTAACATACTTCAAAAAATGTGATATATGGTGCTACTGACAGAGAATAGCTGACCACTCAATATTTAGATCCAGATCCTATCAATAATAACACATTTGACCAATATTAACACAGTAAATATTGTATGAGTAGGATATCAATAGTGGTCATTTATGAAACCTTTACGAAGACCATACTTCACTCATTGCAAGTTCAAAGTCAAGTCAAAGATGCCAAAAAGACGATTTTCATATTAATGCATGACAAAACTATTGCTGCATCCCAACCATCTACTCTAATAGTATTCAAGATGATAATTAGCGCTCCTTAAATCATAGTACACTGAAAATAGTGTGTCAAAGATGCCGGGATGTATCCCAAAACTGTCTTCCTACTCCGAAGTATATACTGTCCCATGGGTCTTACCTAAGCTGAATATAGTACCTTATCTTTTTTTTTTTTTTTTGGACATTTACCATTTGTATTCATTGATGTCTCTTGAGTACACCTCAGCATATTTTTTTTAAAGAGTACTTATTATGAAAATAATGTACTTTATACTGTACTTGAACCAAATGTACTTTATACTGTACTTGAACCAAATGTAATGTCTTCAGACACTTGCATGTTTGCTCTCTTTATTTCAAGTGGCCTTTTATTTCGAAAAATATATTTTTTAAATATAAGATTTGAAGCACAAGCGTGCATTCAATATGATTAAGAGCACTTCTTTTTCACAAGGAGTACCTTGAAGGACCATATAAATACCAAGGCTAATAAAAATAGTGATCATTCAGTGATCACCCTGGTTCACTGTACATCAAAGTCCCCACATATTAGCAGTTTTGTACCATGATAAAATGCTTCACAGGATACAAACTTACATCACGTGGTCAAACCCAAACCCTACTACCTCAACTATAATGGGAAGCATTTAAACCTTCCTTCGAGGCGAGACAATCCTACAACACCAATTTGGGTCAAAAGAGAGTTGTTGCTCTGAAAACTTGCGTCTTCATTCTACTTCAATATGTCACTTCAACTATAGAAGATGTGTGAATAACAACTGAGATAAGAGGACTAGAGACAGGGCGACTGCGAGAGTGACGTGAAGTGGAAAGCTCAACCGTTCTCTCCTCCCTTCAGTTTGGTCAAGCATTACCGGAGCCTACATTGTGCCGAGCTAGGGGTCATATCATTCAGCTCGCAAAATGAAAGTGTCACTGCACCACAGACGTGCAGCCTGGCAAATAAACTTCATATTAGAGTCGCTTCGAATGGAAAAGCAAGTGTTTATCACTGCTCTTGCTCTACAGGGCCGTGAGAGGTTGAGGAGCAATGCTTCTGAAAACTGTTAGCTCACGTTCGAGAAGACAGGTAGTTTTTAGAGAGCAGAATTAAACAGCTCTCAGCGTGACGACACATGCTGCTGCGCCGTCTCTGTGCTTGACTGTTGCACGCGGGACAAATCTGCTGCTAAAGTCTGTTGTCACACATGCCACTGATGTGAGAAAATGCTCAACAGTTTGAGGATCTTTTTTAGGATCATCACATTCTTCAAGAACCATAAACCCTTTCGGCTCTATAAGGTTCTTGGGTTGGTTATATTGCAATTGTATGCTTCTTTAGATCAGTGGTTCTCTACCATGTTCCTGAAGCCAAGCCTCTCAACACTGCACATTTTGCACGTCTCTTTAATCAAACACACCTGACTCTGGTCATCAGCTCATTTGTAGAGACTCCAAGACCTCAAATGTCCTGTCAGACAGAGGAGACGAGCTAAATTTGCAGTGGTCGGGAATCCAGCATTGTGGTCAGGAACCGCTGCTTTAGAGATGAAAAAAAGTTCCCCACTGAAATGGTCTTATAGTCTTCAGAAACGTGGATGTCTAGAGCATATGAAGTAGCATATGATTAATCGCATCCAAAATAAAAGCAAAAGTCAGTTCATTCATCATAGGATCAGATACGCCGCTATTTTGGCTCATTTTGAGTCAGAGTGACTGTCATGAACGTCCAAAAGTGAGTTTTGATTGAGTAACTTGTAGATCTGTGCTGCTCAAGCTGCAAACTGTTTCAGACGATTAAGTTTGATTTGATGAACCAGTTCAGAAGAATGATTCATTTGTGAACCAGACATCACTCCAGATCGTTTGCCTGAGGCTCTGGATTACAGGTAATAATGGTGTTCAAATAATGATCGTTTCGCTTCATAAGACCTCAGTATATCATCAGGAGCCACGGGTATTCATTTAGTGTTGCCTGTGTATGCTTTTTTTGACTCTCAAAGTGACGGTAGCTGCTGACTTGCATTTTATGGATCACGAAGGACCATAAAATGCAAGTCAGCATTTTATGGTTTCAGCTAAAACATTTCTTTACTGTTCTACTCAAGAAAAAAAAAGTCACCTACATCTTGGATGGTCTGAGGGTGAGAAAATTAACAGCAAGTTTTCATTTTGGGGTAAAGTATCCCTTTAATCTAAACAAGATATTTTGGACAACATATGAAGAGTTCATTTGCAAAAAACGATAAACGCCACTTAAAAAAAAAAAGAGCTGATTGCCGTGCATTATTCTCCACATATAGCGCGATCTGAACCCTAAACACGTTTTGTCAAAAAAGCCGATTTTGTCCACTTTCAAGGCATCGCGAATATGGATCATTTCGACGAACTTGATGAACCTGTGATATCTTCTTCAGGGCGAAAAAGGAAAATAAAAGCTGAAACGTTTTCATGGAACCTTGCAAAAGCAGCGCGTTACAATGGTGAGGGAAAAGCTCCGTGTTGTTACGGGCCGACAGAGACGTGAGACGTGCGGATCCATCTGCATGCTTTTATTTAAAGGAGTGGTCATGAAACAGGCATGGGTCAATACATAGCAAACAGTAATAGAAGAGGCAAGACGAAGAGTAATCCAAAGGCTAGCGTGGGTCTGAGATCGGCAAACAATGTCCAGAGAGCTAGGCAAAAGAAGAATTCAAGACAGGCAGGAGATCAGGAAACAGGCAATCAGGCACAAAACTAGACGTGACTAGACTAGAGCTAGGAACTAGACAAAACTCGGAAATGGCTCCGTAGCGTTGCTAGTACTGACGTGGCGAGAAACGCATACAATACTCAGCAACTGATTGGCAAACAATGTCTAGAGCTAGAGCTAGGCAAAAGAAGAATTCAAGACAGGCAGGAGATCAGGAAACAGGCAATCAGGCACAAAACTAGACGTGACTAGACTAGAGCTAGGAACTAGACAAAACTCGGAAATGGCTCCGTAGCGTTGCTAGTACTGACGTGGCGAGAAACGCATACAATACTCAGCAACTAGAGCAGGATCAGAGTGAGTGTTATATAGTGTGAGTTATTGGATGCAGGTGAGTGTGCAATCAGTGCAGTGGAGCATGGGAGATGTAGTCCAGAGTGAAGTGTGACAGTCTATGTGGAGTGAGTGTCAATATGGGGAGAGAGCGACCTCTTGTGTTCATTGGATGAAAGTCCATGGACTGGATTCGTGACACATGTATTGCGTGTAATCACATCCATAAAGTTTATGATCACAACAACAACAACGTTTGTCAGGCGTCTACATTGTCATCTGAGGAGATTACAAAGATTAAACGAGTGTTTTTTTTAAACTCTAAAACATGAAATGTGGAGTTATCTGCTTTTGCCAAAAAACGACTGTTGGAGTTATCTGCTTTTGCTATAAAACAAACTTTTAATATGTTAAAAAAAACATACTTTCAATGAACTTTAATTTTGTAAATTACCTGTATTTGTTTAAGTTATTATTACTTAATCAAAACAACCCAACTGCAGTTTGATTGATATTACTTGGAATGCGCAATAAAAAAAAAAAACGTGATTTCTGAAAAAAAATACAAATAGAGTTATCGGTTTTTGCAAATGAACTCTTCATATGTTTTAGCTCCCTCTTCAGCTATTAAGGAAACCTGAAGAAAACAAATAATTAGAGTATGTTAGATTTCGGAATCCTCCCCTGGCTCTAATACAGCTCTTTGATCGGTGCATTAATCGATATACAGTATAGCTGTATGTCCTGAGTAAACATATTCCACACATTGCAGGCAGCTTTCATCATACCCGTCTCTCAGCCTCTCCTCGTACCTCTGTCCTCGCCACAGAGCTTATTATGGTGCTGTTCACATCCACCTCATATCAGACGCACCATCTCACTCTCCACTAAAGCTTTACTTCCGAATCATTCGCTTTCCAGACGGAACATATTTCTCCTCACTGCCCGTTGCTTTTCTGCAGTATACTGCTTGAGTTGTTACTCACCGGGAAGCTTTACTCAGTGTACAGCGCTTCCAACAAGTATGTGTGAATGTCATTGCATTAGATAACAATCTATCAAAAACGCATCTGCTAGGAGTTATTTTATTCAATAACTCACAACTGTCAGACATAGCAGCCTGTGCTTCCCTAGAGTTTTTGCCCGGAGGTCCTGAAAGTTCAATCCGTGAGGTACTTTTAATTTCACGGCCAGGCATACTGTTCTGTATAATGTATAGGGTTTAGTGTCCCATAATTCTTCAGCTGTGAAAGTGTTTTCATGCTTTGGGGGAAACATGCTGGATGCAGCTTGCGGAGTTATGCATGATATATAGGTTTGGATTAGAAATAATATATGTGCTGTGAGACTTTCAACATTCCACATTCATTTAGCATTCAATTGTTGTAACACGCATACAAGTTTAAAGTATATGAAAGGAAACACTGCATGACTAACCGCGCTCTGGAATGGACAGACCACACGGAAAGGTCATGCTACAGACTGCTTTATATTTTTAATGTGCCCAGCGGGCAGCTAGAGCGGTTTCAGACTCACCAGCTCAGGCAAACACATGAACAAATCTGAACAAGCCAGCTCTGACCAGACTCAACCTGAAAATAACTCATGCCCGATGAAAAAGTTGAGGCAGAGGTGAAAATGAAAAATATAAGCAGAGGCAGATGCAGAAACAGATGGTGTTGACAAAACACCATCATATGCAATACTGCACATCCTAAAGAAACTCTTGGATCTCTGGAGCACCTTCATTGTGCTACAGGGAATCTGCCTGCTACCATCTGACCAATTTTTTTTTTTATGAATACAGTAATAAAGTACTTATAAATAATTTGCAAACTATTAGTCTGTAAATCATAGTTTATACATTGTTAATACATTAATAGGTTATGTACAAACAGTGAGTTCTTTATTAATTCTCACTGTACGTCACAGTTCTTCACAAATGCATATTGTTTACTTGTAATTCAGAATTTTTTATTGCTCATTCTTTATTATCCTTTGTTTTTTTTCTTCATTGTATCCTAACTGATGTATTCTATCTCATGAGTATTTATATGTATTTTTCATAAAGTGTGGTTTGACCACATGTATAATTACTTACATTGGCATAGACACGAAAACATGCAATACCAATGTATTGACCGCATGTAAAACATAAATAATTTATGTATGAACAATGTATTTGTTCATATTTTAGAAACACTTACTGTTACTACAGCTAATGTTTAATAAAGGTAGGTTTAAAGCACTTAAAGGGTTCGTTCACCCCAAAATGAAAATTCTGTCATTAATTACTCACCCTCGTGTCGTTCCAAACCCGTGAGACCTTCGTTCATCTTCGGAACACAATTTAAGATATTTTTAATGAAATCTGAGGGCTCTCTGACCCTCCCATAGACAGCAATGTAACTACCACGTTCAAGGTCCAGAAAAGTACCAAGATGATCGACAGTGGTTCAACTGTAAAGTTACGAAGCTACGAGAATACTTTTTTGCGCAAAGAAAACAAAAATAATGACTTTATCACGTCATAAAACATCGTCATCACGCCGGATCTGGGTCAGCGCCGCCACACGCTCACATCATGGTACTGTCGTGAACGCGCGTCCACAAGTGACGCAGTAGAGACGAAAATGTGGAATAAAGTCGTTATTTTTGTTTTCTTTGTGCAAAAAAGTATTCTCGTAGCTTCGTAACTTTACAGTTGAACCACTGATGTCACACGGACTACTTTGTCGATCATCTTGGTACTTTTCTGGACCTTGAACGTGGTAGTTACCTTGCTGTCTATGGGAGGGTCAGAGAGCCCTCAGATTTCATCAGAAATATCTTAAATTGTGTTCCGAAGATGAACGAAGGTCTTATGGGTTTGGAACAACACGAGGGTGAGTAATTAATGACAGAATTTTCATTTTTGGGTGAACTATCCCTTTAATTCATGGCAATATAGTATTCTTCGTGACCTAATCTAAAGTGACAACTAGTTATTCCAAAAAATGATTAACTCCTTTACTAATGATATAAATTAGGTAACTTAAGTTAAAGCATTTACCTAACTCTTTACATTTGAGCTAATTAAACAACAATAATGTATTAACTAGAACACTCCCTAAGACTTGATGACTGCTCTGTCAATTCTTCGTCATCAGTTAGGAATGATGAACTGCCTTTAACTGAAAAATTAGTGTTTACTATTGTCATTTTGCATTATTGACACACTATTTTCCTAATTAATGCTGTTCAGTTGCTTTGACACAATCTGTATTGTTAAAAGCGCTATATAAATAAAGGTGACTTAATTACAGGTAATCAATGAAGATCTCACTATTTGTATATAGCCTATTAAAGGAGCAGCTGACTTCCAGAATAAACATTTCCTGATCATTTACTCACCCCCATGTCATCCAAGATGTTAATGTCTTTCTTTCTTCAGTCTAAAAGAAATAAATTTTATTGAGGAAAACATTCCAGGATTTTTCTCCTTACAGTGGACTTCAACGGTGGCCAACAGGTTGAAGGTCCGAATTGCCGTTTCAATGCAGCTTCAAAGAGTTCCACAGGATCCCAGCCGAGGAATAAGAGTCTTATCTAATGAAACGAACAGTCATTATCTAAGAAAAATACAAATTTATATACTTTTTAACCACAAATGCTCACTAGCTCTTGCACTGGCTCGACCTCAAGCATTACGTAATCACGCACACGTGACATTGACGGAAGTATCGATCCAGTGTTTATAAAGCGAACGAGCAAAGAAAGTCTAACACTCTTTACAAAAAAAAGTTTTTCGCCTAACCACTTGTGACCTTTCCAACGTGATTACGCAATGCGTGAAGACGTGCATGCGCTTCGCAGAGCTAGTGCAAGATGAGCATTTGTGGTTATATATATATATATATATATATACTGTATATATATATTTTTTTATTAGAATAATAACTGTCTCGTTTCACTAGACAAGACTGGAGACTGGAGATAGGAGACTGGAACGTGTAGAGCCCTTTGAAGTTGCATTGAAACTGCAGTTTGGACCTTCAACCCGTTGAGCACCATTGAAGTCCACTTCAATCTTGGGATGATTTCTTTTCGACTGAAGAAAGAAAGACATGAACATCTTAGATGACATGGGGGTGAGTAAATTATCAGGAAATTTTCATTCTGGAAGCGAACTACTTTAATATGTTAACAACTACAACTGATAAACTGTATACTTATTATAAAGTGCTACCAAGTTTTTGTTTCTCTCAACAGTAATGAAATGTCTCAGCAGTATACTTCTTCATCGGTGTGCCCTTGGGAAATCAATGATCTAAATACCTAAATTAATAGCGTGTGACAAAGAATCATCTCTTTCACACAGTGTGTTCAACAGATGAAACCAGAGTGGAACAGTAGTAGTATTACACCTGTATTACACAAGTATAAAACTACTGTAGTCAACAAAAGCTGGAGTTGTGTGCATATGAACGCCTGCAGTGTTAAATGCGGTGAACCGCAGGCATCAGCTGCTGTTCTTTATGTGAGAAACAGATGTGAGCACCTTGAGAAGATATTGATCAAGGATTACATGTTATCCACCATCTGCACTCTTTCAATAAAACTGTTTGAGTTTCAGAGGAGAACAAATATACATCAATGTCAGACAAATCATCTCCATTGTCAGTAGGACAAATTGAATGACACTTCGCTGTTTGAGATTTGAACAAACTCTCCTTTGCTCTAAAACCTGTCAGTGAAGAATAGCACTTTAACAACATCACCCAGCTGATTGCTCAGTGCAGGAATAACCTGAGCCGACTCTCTCAATCATTACAGATTCCTCAGGGCCAGAGGCACAGTGATAGTTTTAAATATATATATAAAAAAAGATTTCATGCACCACATCTCCTTTTTAATAAATGCAATATTTCATCTCTTCAAGGAGACAGTTCTCTGTTAAATCTGACTGGACTGTCCTTTTTTCCATAAGATAAACCTGTATAAACCTGTTAAAGGTAACAAACACATCATTTCATAGATTCAAATGTACTAGGAGAGATTATATATCACATGAACATATCAAATTATACATATCACAGGTGAAGAATTTTATTTATTTAATTATTATTTTTTATATGGTAGCACTTTATTTTAAGGACAAATTTTCACTATTAACTGACTATTTTGACTATTTTGTATGAGGTAGGATTAAAAAATCTAAAATATGGTCATGCAGAATAAGGCATTCATATGTGATGTAGAAACGGTTAATATGCTAGTAATATGCATTTTAATAAGAAACTAGTTAATGGTGCTTAAAATAAAGTGTTACCGAAATTCTGTGTATATGTAGTACATATCATAATAAATCTAATTCCACAAACAATTGGTGGGTTTTTGTTAAATGTGAGCCAAAATCATCACAATTAAAAGAACCAAAGACTTAAACTACTTCAGTCTGTGTGCATTGAATTTATTTAATACACGAGTTTCACAATTTGAGTTGAATTACTGAAATAAATGAACTTTTCCACGACATTCTAATTTATTGAGATGCACCTGTATTGTCCGAATGATGCACTGCATTGCATCAATAGATTTTACATTCCTAGGATTATAATATATTTCAGTACATTTGTTAATACTGACACAATGTGCAGTTGGTTCTCTGAGTACAAAGCAAAAATACATTATAGACTAACAACTTTGAAATATTGATTTCTAAATGTTAAGTAAACCAAGCAAATAAATTAAGTAAATATATGCATATTTGGGAAGGAAATTTGAATAAACTTGGGGTTTGTGTCAAAGATGATGACATATGTCTCGCTCCATGTTGTGGATGATTTGAAACATCCAGCTGTTCTCCGCCGTATGGCTCTAATTAAACTGGAATGTGTTTCCTGAAAACAGATCTAAAATAGAGCTTGAATCTCCATTAATCAGGATTTTTCCCCCCCCAGTCAAACCTCTGTGCTTTTAATTAAAAGTCCCTTGAAATAGCAGTTCACACATGCCATTGGAAATCTGAAAGCTGTAGAGTGTAACTAGGACACTCATTATATGGAATATCTGAGATCCCCAAACCCTCGGTTGTCGACTTGCAAACCTTTAATGACATCAAACGCATGCCGCCATGCAAACCTGCAGCTGACAGGGCATTAAACATACCTCCTAATGGATGTGTGTTGAGCGAACACTTTTTAAGTATTACAGAAACATGCAGATAGCTCATATCAGGCCTAATTGCAATGTCAGTCTCGATGTACTCGTGGATGTATTGCTTACTTTATTCTAAATATCTTTCAAGTGCACTATTTGACCCTCTGGGCCGCTTTTCATTACGCACAATTTGCAAACCCGGGTAAAGCAACTAATTACGTTTTTTGAGCTGACCTCTATGGCCATATGCGGGATTTGATTAGGCTACAGAGACGCCTGTCTGCCTTTGCTTCCCTTCACTCTGACAGCTCAGGCTAACTCGAGGTTGTTCACAGCACCTACAGCAATCTCCATTGACTTAATGACTGCTTCATCAAAAAGGGCTGCATAGCGCAGACCTGACTGACTGCTTCAGCTAAAAGAGAGGCATTTCCCTAACAAGCAGGTGTGGGAAAGGAGCGATTGCAGCTCTTGGCAGAGCTAATGTTTCTTTTTGTTTGTTCTCCAACAACAAGCTTCAAGTGGCCTCCCTGCTGTAATGAATTCCCATGCTGACCCAGGCTTAGTAGCTACACTACTAAAGAAACTTAGAAATCAAAGCACCGGCATCCAAAATGGAACATGGATGAACGTCAGCTAATCAAATAACAAATGGCATGCACCATTTTTCTGAGCATTTTACAGTTATGAAGGTAATTTTACAACCCAGATTCACTGGAAAAATATGCCTGTGGTGACATTTCTGCAAAATGTTTCTTGCACATTTTGTGACACTTTCAAGTCAAGTCACCTTTATTTATATAGCAAACACTGTACAGATTGTTTCAAAACACTTGAATAAACAGGGCAGAAATATTCAAAGATGCAAGCAATGGTCATTTCTGCTCTAAAAAACAAGAGTTTCATTGTTCAACTGAGGTCAGTTCAGTGTTAGTTCTGTTCAGTTCCTTTCACAAGAAAGTGTCCAGTATGTGGTAGTAAAATTGCTTTCAGTTTCATCCAAAACAGAACAATGTTAATGTTAGAAAGTAACGTTAACAAAAGCAAAAGTGAGAAAGAAGCACATTTCCTGAAGCAGATATGTCACTTTAGATTGTTTCTACAACTCTTTAAGCTATTTTATACTAAGTGCAGTTCTGCACCAGGTGCGCTACCGAGCAAGTTTACTTGCTGCAGAAATGCCATACATATGAAACAGATTAGCAATGCAAAAGTCAAGGTGTATTATTTTACAAATCATGCAATATGGTAAAATTCTTTTGAGGCCATGACATTGTATTGTGCAAGGCACCATGCAAAAATAAGTTCCCCTTCAGGAACGAGACTGCGAGCTGCGTCGAGATCGCTTTGGGAACGCCCTTGCGTGACCGCGTTGTCCAGTCTGTGCTGAAACACTACTGTCAATCAACTATTGTGGGAGGGGCCTGTACAGATCTATGTCATTCTGACAGGAATCTCAGAACAGCCTGGTTTGAGAAAGGGGATTTTAAAATAGGGATTTAAAAAAAAACACTGGATGGATTTTTATAATTATAAGATGCCAACATACATGCCAATGTATTCCAACATACATTTATGTTCAAACAACTTGAAAAGTGAATTTTGCATCCGATGACCCCTTTAATATAATACTAAGAAGTGTAAATACTAAGAGTTTTTGAGAGCTCTTAAAAGTGTGATAATGGCTTGTTTGGCCAGTAGAGCAGCTGCACTGAGATAAACAGCAGTGTTGAGCTGTAGCATTGCTACAATCATGTTGCTTTTAGTAGTACTTAATTTGGAAAGTACCATTGGCAAACACTACATTTCTCTGGCAATATTTCAACAATTATGTTTTATGTAGACATTTGTTCACGCTCGCTGATTTGTTTGAAGTGGTTTCTCACAGCATAAAACAGTAACAAGATCCAAATGAGTGTTGGATGAAGTAGATACTGACCCGTAATCAACTAAAAACAAAGCCTGCAAATCTACCCAGTCATCTCTCAGCAATGAAGAAGGTCTTTAAGTTCAACACCTGCATGTTCAACTTGTTCATGACTCTTCTTTTGAACTCTCGACCTTGTGAATCATATTTTCATATTAAATTCATATTAAATAATTTTTTTTTGGTTATTAGTATGAATGTTAGTTTTAAAGTAAGCTAGTGTGCACTAAAACAATGACAAAATTCACATTTGGAAGATACAGTATATGCATTCAAAATGTACAGTCTCTCTACCACCAATGAGGATCAACAATTTTGATGATATCATTCTGCACATCAGCTTCTCATCAGATTTTCTGTCCAATCAAATGCTCTCTAGAATCTGAAGCGTCCCGCCCCTTACACTGTAAAAGACACTAAACCTGCGGCTGAAATTGGTTACTTGTTTGCATATTTCTTATGTTCTATATGGCAAATGGCACATAGTGCACTATGTAGGGGATAGGGAGCGATTTGGACAACTTAAACATGCTTTCCTTGTGGGTGAATGAAGTCTGATTTCACAGTGCACTCCAGAATTATGTCAACACTGAATAATCAGGCACCTCAGTGGGACTTTTAAGCACTACAAAGACATTTAAGAGGGCACTACTGTCATGTTAACACACACAAACACATTTTGGTAAAAATTTTGTTTGTAAATTGTACTTACGCTATGCGTCTTTGAATAATTGTCACTTGGTTTATTTCAGCGAATGCTGTGACATTTAGAAATGTTAAATGTGGCCTAAGTGTCCAAATAGTTTTTAGGGCCACAAAACAAACACATAAATAATAATTAAATTAAATAAATGGTTGATAAAGACTAAGGCGCTACAAACAGCTCTGGGAACCTTTCTTCTCTGAGTTCTTTGTGATTGCTGAAAATGAAAAACGCAACAGCAACAAGTCTAACTAAAGGACAAATTCTGACTTGAAAGCTTGCAGAGCCATTGAAGCTTGATGCATTTTAATTCAGCTGATTTCAACTGAAGATCAATGCAGAAATGTTACTCTCTCAAGCGGTAGGAGACTCACCCTAAAGAACTCTTTGGTTGATCCTGAGTCCAAGGTTCCGTATGCGATCTCTGTTTGTTTGGCTAGATCTTCAGCGCTCTCTATGGGAGAGACCATCCTCTCCACTGTGAGGAAAGCAGCCAGGTTAGCCGTGTAGGACGAGATTATGATGAGGGTGAAGAACCACCAGACGCCTCCCACTATTCTGCCCGATAAGGACCTGATGCACAAACACACACATACTGGCATTCAGGCTTGAATATGTTCCTGATGTTTCACACAATTGTATTCAATATTGTATGATTACAATACAGTATTTAACTGTGACTACCATCAACTGTTTAGTTACACATATTCTACAGAATATCTTCTTTTGTGTTCAACAGAAGAAAGAAACTCGTACAGGTTTGGGATGAAATGAGGGTAAGTGAATGATGACAGAATTTTCATTTTTGAGTGAGCTATTGAACGTCTACAAATTTACATCTCAACAAGTTTACTTTAGACCTAAAAAGAATAATAGATTAGAAATGAATAAAATAAATGAGTTAAATATCAGTTTAAATATTTGTTAAAAGTGGTTATTGTAGAGGAAGCGACTGCAGTGTCTCGTTCTTTGTAATAAGCCATAGTAGCTGATCATCTCTAAACCTGCTGTATCAAATCATCTTGACGTTTGATTTACTGTAATCTGGCACTGCTGCTGTTTTTTTGTTTACCCACTTAAACACATGACTTGCATCCTGAGCTTCCATTTAGCCATGCACATAGAAAAGCAATTTTCGCCAATACAATATATTCACACATATATATTGAGTTAGTGTCTCATTTCTGATCTCGCAGAAGTTTGAGTCACATTAGCTCAAAGCTTATTTTCCAGCTGTGCATTTATTGACTGTTGCCTAGACAATATATTAGCATAATCAAATAACATATGGGATCAATGATTGTATTATTTCCTCTAAAGTGTTTTTGCCTTGGGCTGAATGTAAGGCGGTTTGCCCTTCTGTAAACTACGTGCTCTTTCAACCATGCGGGTTTGTGAAATATATGTACAGAGTGCAAATAACAAGTAGAAACTCTTATGGACTTAAGTAATATAATTATTGAATTTTAGATTAACATGAGTTTTTAATAACATGGACCCATCTGAAAACTATTCTGCAGCGATACAATCATGTAATATGTAATATCCAATCAACAGTGTTCCACATAACTCTGGCTTAACAGACCAGGCCAAATGCTATTTATCATTTTTCCATATGTGGGTTTGCATTGTTCAGTCATTTTCAATATGGCCTCAGACTAGATTGATATATGATAAACTGATGAACATGATTGGTAAGACGTTACATATAATGCATTATAAAGGTAGTTTTAATGCATTAATTATGCCTTGTAATAAACCTTATAATGCACTGTATGATCTCATGAATAACTGTAACCACAGGTGTAATATACACTGAACAAAATTATAAACGCAACACTTTTGTTTTTGCCCCCATTTTTCATGAGCTGAACTCAAAGATCTAAGACTTTTTCTATGTACACAAAAGGCCTATTTCTCCCAAATATTGTTCACAAATCTGTCTAGCCTTTTGTGTACATAGAAAAAGTCTTAGATCTTTGAGTTCAGCTCATGAAAAATGGGGGCAAAAACAAAAGTGTTGCGTTTATAATTTTGTTCAGTGTATTATAATACTTCTTTGTTACACCTTTAGAAAGTATAATGCATTAAAACACATGACAAACAAACCTTCAAATATTGTAATGCATTTTAATTTCAGTTACAATTATTTCTGAAAATATATAATGCATTACAATTATGAATACCTTTATAATGCATTATAAATAAAGGCTTTAAGTAAAAAGTTACCAAATTATTTATTGATATATGATATGATAGATTGACATATGATCCTTTCATTTGACTGTATTATTATTATTTTTTGGTGCTGCTGAGTCATTTTTATTGAATACACAATTGACAGCCAGCACAGGGGAATATGAGGGACTCTGCAAAATGATCTATGACAGCAAGCCGCACAATGGCCTCATTATTAATCAACTTCCTGCTGTTAAATGGAGGAACAATGTGAATAATCATACATCTCCGTCACAGATGCCTACAAAGTGCTGCAGCAGGACTTCTCAAACAATAAATGAATCGGGTAAATGAGAAATACATAAAAAGAGCGAAATGAGAATATGTTGCTCAGCTAATCCTTTACAAAAGAACAAATTAAAACTAGAGCTGTGTCGGCATTATCTTTCAAATGTGAAAAACTGGAATTACCATCAAGACTAGAACTGTAAAGTATTTAATGTGCTGGGTAGATTTACTTACAAATTGTAGCCCGTTACTGATTCCAAATTACATGACAACAATTGTAGTTAGTAACGTAATCCATTACATTACACATTGCAGGTAATGTAATTGGACTACTTTTTGATTACTTTTAGATTACTTTTGACCTAACTGTTTTATCACATTGATTTAAATATGATAATCTTACCATACTGATATAAAAATACAAATATTAAAAAATATATACTTCATTCATTGTTATTAAACATTATATTATGACAAAAAAAAAAAAAAAGAGATTTGTGAATGAAATGCAGGGGGTTTGTGAGTTTGTGAAAAGCTAACTATTAATAAAATCATACAAAAATATTAAAATTAAAATGAATCTTTTTAAAATTTTAACAATCAAAACAAATCACTTAAATAAAAAAACATGGAATGTTATACCTGTTTACCTGTATGCCATGTGACCATGGGAATAATATGTAATCACGTAATCAATAAAAATGTAACTGTAGTCGGATTACAAGTGTTTTAAATTGCAATATAATCTAAATAAGTACTTAATTTTCGGATCCTGATTATGTAATCCAGATTACATGTAATCAGTTTCACTGCTACCCAGCACTGCTTCTCTGTAACGTTTCATGCAAAAACGTAAAATGAATGACTACTGAATTCCCTTTTTTTTTTTTTTTCATAATTTTTTCAGTTTTATAATTTCACAGATTATAATCTGGTTTGAGGCCATACTGAAAATCTGAAATGGTTTCCAGTTATATCTGCTCTAAGGACCACAGTGTATCTAAACCAGTGATAAATTGTAATCTATGCATGCAAACCCACATATGGACTCCATTTTTACGGCCATAAAGTGACCCAGCGATGAGGCACCAACCTTGGTGAGATATCACAGCCCTGCTGCATGAAGGCCCCTAAAGAGAACCACAGGCTGTTAAAAATCCCAAAGTCATTAGGCGGGTCTGGAGGGGTCTGGGGGTCTTTGGCTTCATCACTCTCATCCAGGTGCCACTCGTAGGGACTGAAGCGGCTCACGAGGAACAGCACCACGCTGACGCCGATGTAGGCAAAAACGATACACATCCAGATCTCATATGCCAGAGGGTCCAGGAAGGAGAACACACCGGGCTTGGACTTCTGAGGTTTCTTGATCATAATGGAGATGCCCAAACTCATGAAGGGCTTCGAAAAGTCAATGACTTCCTCTCGCACTAGCGTGATTGTTAATGGTGCGACGGCTATATCTGCTCTCTGGAAACGGGGACATGAACAAAACGTGTTAGTGCTGAACAAGCACCAGTACAATAAACATGCACTGCTATATACATTAACAGATGCTAGCAAGGTATTTGTTCATCACAAAGAAGGTTTGGCAGGTTTAGTTGCAAATTTACTTTAAGCTGTCAGGGTTAAATTTTTTGAACATTGAACTTTTTTTTTTTTTATTCATCAGAATGGTTTGAAACATTATTTTTGTGAAGCTTGCTATATGAACAAAATAATAATAATAATAATAATAATAAAAAATTAATGGTCTTGCAGTCAGAAATGACCACCATAGTAAATGAATGAAAAAAGTAACTATGCCTGAAAATACTTTCTCTATATATAGGGCTAATAGTGCCATATGGGCATCTAGTGGTAACATTGTATGCTTTTCTTTTTATCTCCAGTCAGATGGCACTAGTCTGCCTTCCATGCATTGGATTTGAAATACAATTTCTCTATGTTTCTAAAACTTAAACACTGTATTAAAAATATTAAATATTTGTAAATAATATATATCATAACATATATATCATAACATTTATATAATTAATTATATAATATTTATATAACATTTATGTTCTAATATTATACAATTTTATATATAAATCAACTATGCATAATTTAGACGTGTATATTTTCCAGTACCATGACAATTATTTTCTGTAGGTAATCAGATGCTGTCCATGAAGCATTTTTGAACCTGGAACTTTCTATTCCCATTTGGACAAATCAATCAGATCAATTTGTCACAGAAAATTACATCTAAAGCTCAGAGGGGGTCATTTAGTGTTTTCAGAGGCCTCGGTGTGGGGAAGGAAGCCAGAAAAAGGACATTCACAGAGACAGGACATTCACCGCCTCAGAGAAGCACATGCAAGGCATAACAGAAAAGGCTTTTTGACTGTGTAGCGGAGAAGTGACAGCTGAGCGTTCGCTTGACTAGATAGCAAGAGTCTTGCTAATTTCTGTGACCCCTACGCCGCTGTATCAGGCGACAAACAGAGCGTAATCGCAACGAGCAGGAGACTTTGTTGGAAAGTCTTTTTTGAATGCTTCCCTTCTCATGCTTCACATAATGTTGCTGTGGGAACTGCAGATATGAGGCACAGCCGCTTCCCACTTCCCATAATCCTCAGAGGCACTCTAGCATGAGCGTATAATAAAAAGGCAATGAAAGATTTTTATCTCACATGTGTCCTCAGCCAGGAGGACATTAGTTATGCAATCAGGAAGTATAAGGTCACGGTAACTCTGCAGGTGAACGCTGGTTATAAAAGCCTCTACAAATATTAATATCCTTTTATCTTGTGGTTGTAGTGAATGGAACTCCGGTGTACTGTCTCAATAAATCATATAATAATTTGCATATAAATAGCTAATTAAGAGTCTACCAGAAGTGATTTATCAGCGAGGAAGAAATATGCCTCAAAACTCTCAGCGTCTCCTGCACGCTAGATAAATAATTGCATGTGATCTTTTTAGCTCTGAAATTAGCTATGTATTGCACAAATGCGCACACGTAAAATCCAATTGATAAGAAATGCTGTTGATAAACTGTGAAAGAAAAAAAAAAAGTGAGATTAAATAACATTGCCACTTAGATGTCATTTAGAAGAATCCCAGAGGAATCCAATTCATGTTTTTATCTGCTTATGGCTAGTAGCGAAAAACAAATCCATGAAAACCTTAGCGTTTCTACATTATAAAAGCAGAGGAATTCACTGTCATTGTTTAGACAGAGCTGTCGCTACTGTCTGTAAACTTCAACAGATGACAGAGGTGGATCATATGATTATAATATGATTACATGATTACAGTATCAATCAGTGTTATTTTGAAAGTGTAGCTTCCTAAGATACAAGCTACTCATAATTTAAAGTCAAGCTACACTTTTGAACACGGTGAGCTATTAAGAAAATGCTACATTGGTGCTATTTAAGGGGGCGTTTAAAAAAAAATCTATAACTATCAGATTCTATCTTTTTTCAATGAGAGAAATCTTTGTCTGGCAGAATTACTGAGGATCTCAGATAGGGTGACAGTGTTAAACTTCAACACAAAATTAGTAATAAAAACATGCTAAATAACGATGAACAGCATTTAACTAAATATGAGACTATAAACAAGGCGACTTACAATGTTGTAATGACTTATTTTAAACAGACAATCAAAATAAAATAAAAAATCCTTATGGAATATAAGCTTTCCATTGATGAATGGTTTGTTAGGATAGGACAATAGGATATGTCGAGATACAACTATTTGAAAATCTGGAATTTGAGGGTGCAAACAAATCTAAATATTGAGAAAATTGCTTAAAGTTATCCAAATGAAGTCCTTAGCTATGCATATTACCAATCAAAAATTAAGTTTTTATATATTTACAAAATTAAAAAAATACCTTCATGAACATGATCTTTACTTAATATTCTAATGATTTTTGGCATAAAAGAAAAATCAATAATTTTGACCCATACAATGTATTTTTGGCTATTGCTACAAATATACCCCAGCGGTATATATGGTTTTGTGGTCCAGGGTCACATATTTATCAGAAGGTCAAACGTGGCTCAGAGATGTTTGTCATTATTATCTGACCACTATTATGTTCAAACCAGGCAATCTCTCTGGCTGATGGTAAGGAAATTGAACAGATGAGGTAGCCTAACCCTCATGCATTTTGTATATGGTCTTCATTCTTGAATGTCGGCTCGGGGAATTGGAAGTGATTTCACTGGGTTTTCCTCCATTTATAGCAGGGGAGCGCTTTGACAAATGCAAAAATGGCGGGTTGCCTGGGCGCGGCCTGGAGTTTATTTTGTGTTTTGGTTTTGTTTGTGCGCGACAGTCGTCCGCTCGCCTCGCTCCGTTCCCACGGTTCTCGGCCGCGCCCCTCTCGTCACAAGCATGTTTAAAACACAGTCTCGCCACCAGCACTGTGGCTGCTGTTATAGTTGAATGACACCCAGGCATTTCCAGTCAATTTCCCCACGCTCTTTCCCATGAACGAAAGACATAAAGGCAATTCACGTCTTCCAAACCCTTATTTGACAGCAATTTCTAGCAATTTCACTTTATATCGTTTATGCAAGGTTCATGAATAAAAGAGACTACTGCAGAAGGAAAGGTTAGTGTTTCTCTGGAAGAGTTCCTAACAAATCCAGTACTCACCCCATAGACTAGTTCACCCACCATCCCGTTCCAAGACTTGGTTTCAGGGTCACGGGCGCCATATTTTCCGTCCATGACTATGGACAGTCTGTACTTAATCCCGACATGTTTGGCAATCTCAGAAGCTAAATCGACACAGTAGCCTTCATACTTGTCATTGCCTTCCAGATGCATGTGGTTTTTCTTGTACATCACATATGGAGCTTCCTGTTAATCAAACACGTTCTTTTATTACCATTTTAGCTTATTGCTTTCATTGTCCGGTGTCACAGGCACCAGAGCCCACCGACAGCTTATCAGTCACAGGCATGCAGGCATGCTGGGATATCATGACTGTGCATTCATACCCACCCATTCTCTCACACACATAATCCACCAAACTGGAACACATACAAGAGGAACGACTGAAGCAGCAGACAGGGGATTGAGGGACATTGATCCACATGTGGCCACAGTCAGACCAAACAGGTAATTTCTAAGGCCCTCTTTACACCTGGTATTAACATCCATCTCAGGTGATCCAATCACAGGTTGCCAACTTAGACAAATTGTTGTCTACACCTGAAGTACAGTCTGAGAGTTCAAGTCTGGATCTCATGCTCTTAGTCTTGAGACCTCAAGAAATCACATGAATGTTTCCATGTCTTAAGCCCGAGCCACAGGATTTTCGGCTGTCCCAGACGAAAGACTGGCATTGTGAAACAATCGTGGCGATTTCTGTGATCGTGGCTCCTAAATGCTCATCCTTTGTCGTACAGTGAGAGAGGTTCAAAGACGGCCCACCTGAAGTACAGTCTGAGAGTTCAAGTCTGGATCTCATGCTCTTAGTCTTGAGACCTCAAGAAATCACATGAATGTTTCCATGTCTTAACCCCGAGCCACAGGATTTTCGGCTGTCCCAGACGAAAGACTGGCATTGTGAAACAATCGTGGCGATTTCTGTGATCGTGGCTCCTAAATGGTCATCCTTTGTCGTACAGTGAGAGAGATTCAAAGATGGCCGTTGTCACGGTCTTGCAACCAAAGATAGCCTGCGATCATTTTCTGACAGTGTCAGAAATTCAGCATGCTCATCGCACAGTGTGTTTGCTGCTACGACCCACGTTTACTGACCAGCCAATAAAAAAGTGACATGAAATCAACGCGACATGGCGCTAAAACATAAAACTGCTTACCTCAAGCTCTTATGCATTCCTCTTTTGCCGCTTTCACTTTTTTCCCAATATACATACAAACTACAACTGCTAAAGTGCGATTCATCATGATTTTTGTTTACCACTAGCACATGCCAATGACATTTTATTCTTCTATAGTAACATGCGTCGTAGCCTACGAGTAAATAGGTGTCATCATTGTACAGGCTACACACGTCAAACCCAAGTTTATTAGATCCATGACGCACAGTGTGATTTGTAGTGATCTAATAGGAGTTCTTATAGGAGTTCAAGCACACTTATTACTGGTGATAATCAACTTAATCTCTAGTTGCCACAGTATCTTTTAAACTACAAAGAATTTGCAAGAAACTCATGGGAGTTTCACTTTGAGTGGCTGCCTAGCTACTATATACAGTGGCACAGTGTTTTGAAATGAATGCTGCAATAAATTCCTTCTTGGTTCTTGGTTTGGGTTTGGGCCACTGTCCTGCAGAGCTCCATCCCTAATCAAAAATGCAGCTGAAAAATCTAACCCAGGGGTGCACAATCCTGTTCCTAGAGATCTACCTTCCTGCAGAGCTCATTTCCAGCTCTGCTTCAGCACACCTGTCATAATTATCAAGTGTTCCTGAAGATCATAATTAGCTGGTTCAGGTGTGTTTGATCAGGGTTGAAGCTGAGCTTTGCAGGAAGGTAGATCTCCAGGAACAGGAGTGGGCAATCCTGATCTAACCTATGTCTTCAGGATTGCCTGAAAATTACAGATTTTAACAGAAAATTAACAGGTTTGATTAGGGATGGAACTAAACTCTGCAGGACAGTGACCATCCAGGGGTGCGTTTCCCTGGTCACAAGTTCCGTCGTTACCAATAGAGTTCAATGGAACTAATGACCATAGTTATCTAATGATGGATTTGAGAAACGCACCCCAGGACTAAAGTTGCCCATGCCTGCTCTAGAATTATTGGTCTAGATCGGGGCTCTGGTATTAGTCTGGATCTAGGTTTGGAAGGGCCTTGGAATTAACATGCATCTTCAGTAACCACTTGTGATTTATCACAAACATCACTGTAGCATGGTGAGTGGCTGTCATGTGCATCCCTGACCACCTCTGATGCATCTCTGGACTCTGTTTACCTACATTTAGCACTATCCACTTGGGCTCAAAACACTGGAGATGGATGTATCAGGTGTAAACAGGGTCTGAGACCATTAAGCAACATGGGAGACAAATCAAAGTAGGTTTGATTCTGCTTCTCTCTCTCTCTCTCTCACTCTCACACACACACACACACACACACACACACACATACACATGGCCGTGGTGCAATATCCCAGGGATCTGAAATGCATTGGCAGTTGAGGGTGAGAGGTGAGGTAGGCAAGAACGTATGAAGTGAGAAGGAATCCGATTCATGAAGTAAATGGCAGTGACTGCAGAGGAATCATAGTGTTGATTCTGTTCAGACACATTCAAGCACGTTGCACCTATATGCGACAGAAGCCTTCATCATTCCAACAGACAGAACATTGAACATACTGTAGCCCTGCTAAAAAGACCAGCTTATACCAGCATACATTTTGGGGCTGGTTTATGCCGGGTATTGCTGGTTAGGTGTCTACTGCTGTTTCGGTCTAGCTGTTGGACCAGCACAGGTCAACTAGCATGACCGTTTTAGTGATATTGGCTGATTTACAGGTTTAGCTATATAAACAGCCTGGTGGGAACACCAGCAGCATACCAGTGTGCCATGCTGGGGACCAGCATCCCAAAACACAATATATGGTCTTTTCAGTAGGGAAACAAACCAAAGCAAAAACAAAGCCATTGTTAGGATCCAAACTCAAAAGCACTTTGTCGACAAACAGAATTGAACAAAGAAAATTGCGCAAGCTGGTTTTACCCTCTCTTTTGCCCCCCATTTCAAACATTGCGGCAGCGGCTTGCTTTTTTAAGCACATCATTGTTACCAAACAATATGGCTTCTCGCAGAGAGAACGCATCCCATTAGAGTCAGAGACAATTAGGGTGCCAGTGGGTTAGCAATGGTTTGTTTGTTCTGTGCTGAATGTATCCTCTCACCTCATCCTTTGTCCGATTGTTTTTCTCCTGAATCCCTCTGATGGAATAACCGACAGCTGCTGGTTTAATTGCTCACATTCAAGTCATTTGAAAGACTGACCTTGGTTTTTGGTGAAACAAAACAATTACGAGTGATTGTTGTTTTACATGGGATGATGTTGTGAGCATTGATTTGAATTCCTCAGAGATGCATGTTGGCCTTGCCAATTGGAGGCTGATGCTAAAGCTAATGTCATTAACGGCAGGAGATGAAGTGATACGTCAGCACCGAGCAGTCCTCCAGTCAATGTAAAGTGGATCTGTGCAGGGGCCTCATACCTGGCCTCGCTCAAATACGCTTTAACTTTGCCAGGGGCAAACCATCGAACCCTTCGTTGTCGCGGTAAGCGTTAGCTTGCTGTTGTAGCTCATGTGTCATTGACCATTTACTTGATGAGTGGAAACAAGTCTTACCTACATATGCATTGTATGTCTACTTTGATGATGTCAATGTAAAACCATCATACCTAATGCCGTTATTGTGATGTCACTGCTACGACAGGCCACTGATATATGGAAAATCAAAATGCTTTGACACCCACACGGATACAGTTGAAACACTCATGCGCCGCGTTTCCTCGCGTTCGACTGTTTCAACGTGTAATGAGTGGATGGAAAGCAACACAAAAGAAATGTACTTCTACCCGCCCAGGACAGAATGTATCAATCTAGGAGTCAACACCATGACCCTGATGGGCAGAATATGCGACACGTTTAAAACGTCATGGAGCGTGTACCATAATAGTAGTGACCACAATTGTTCGGTTTTCCACTGAGGAATCGTTGGTGTACTGCTGATCCATTATATTAACAAAGCGCTCAAACTCGTTCCAGTATCCGATCTGCAAAGGGAAAACATTTGCGTTATTATCAAACAGCAGACCCAGCCCTTCTGTTCGGCTAAGGAGGCTGTTGTGGATGTGTACTCTCATAAGACTGTGTTCATTAAAAAAGTATTAGGTCTCCGTGCTGCGGCTGTTATTGCCTGGAGTTAAACAAAAAAGGCAAATTCTTGGCTGACATTTGTTAAATAGAAAAAATGGTTATGGTGGAATTTTCAGGGATGCAGAAGCTGGAAGTTACTCTTGGATGTAATTATGCTCAACAAAAACGAAACTTGGTTAGGTTTGAATGATTTATGCATTCTGTTATCACAAGATGTATGTTTCCTCTTCGCTATATGCTGGAGTTGTTTAGCGGTTGAGTGGCATGTGTCATAACCGTTAGCATAGCACTAGCCACTAGGGCATCACTGAGGTGACATTGCAGAGGAGTCCGACACAGTCTTGTACATCACTTCTGACAGCCACTGTCAGTGCACTTCTCCTTACCAACACTGACCCCATCTAACCTTAGGCTAAACTACTCTCATCCGTGGCGATTGTTGCTGGAATGCTGTGTTACAAAGGGCAGTTTCTATTAGCTCACAAGAAAGCTGATGAATACTGGTTATGTTGATTCAAGCTGCTGTAAGTGGTAGGTAGTAAACTGTTTTAAATGGGGATAGTGGCTTTAAAGATGAATACAGTTTGATGAGCAGTTTTATTTTCTGTGATGCATTTCTTATTGAAATTAGAAGTTAAGACATATTGAAGGTCTTGTCCAGCTACGTCTTTTTGGAACCAATTAAGGAAAGACTATTTTTTTTCATGCACCATGCACTATTGTGAATTCTTTCTTTCTTTCTTTCCTTCCTTCCTTCCTTCCTTCCTTCCTTCCTTCCATCCATCCATCCATCCATCCCTGAGCTAGAAATATCCCTTCAGTAACACTTACACACACCAGACTTCACAGTTTTCTTTCTATCTATATTCTGAAGGTTTTTACAGATGGTTTGCTCATATATCATTTGCTTGATTTATATAACATTTTATTGCTATGGTGAAAATGTATTTATTTTTCTGGCTGTTGACAGTATTTTCTGATTTATGGAGTGATAAAAAGAGATCCAAAATCTTCTCTTTAAAAACATTTAACTCTTACACAGCAAGTCAACAAAATGAAGCAAGAATTTTGAGCCATGCTCAGCAATGTTCAGATTTCTGTTCTGCAAATGTACGCATATTAGTGCATTTTTAAGTAGATAATGCTTCATTTACATATTTAAACATAACATTTCAGAAGATTTGTAAAACAAAATGTAATAATGTACTTTTATTAATTAACTGGGGAGGTTTTTATTCAATTTACCTGTGATGTCTTGACTTAATTGTTGCTAAGTCAAGTGCAAGATGAGTCACCAGTATTTTTGGTCTATTTTCTCTATTGAGAATAACTATACATTTTAAATGTGTATGTCTGTTTTTTTTGTTTTTTCTCTCGGACTTTAAATAAACTAACATATACATATCGAAATGTATCCCGGTTTGAGTTCTTACACTGACTTTACAAAGCTTACCCAACAAATGGACAGATTTACTGATGACTTACTCTTCTTGGGCCCCCTGTTTTCATTTCATAAACATCAATAGTGTAGTTTGATCTGCGACCAAAGCTGTCAAACTGGATATTGCCAGTCATCCCTTGCACCTGGACCTGCCAGAAACGACAACACAAAGAAACCAGTAAAATAACAATGGTGCTTTGACACTTAAGAATACATTAGGATGTGTCAGAGTACCGCATATGAATCATACGGTGGCATAATTCATTTCAAAGTACTCACTCTGACAATCTGAATTACACATTGAGAGATTACAAATGGTTATTGTCATTTTCATAAAAGCTTAAGCTCTCAGAATCTTGTATGAGGAAAAGAAAAGAACGACGTATTACCATTTTGAGAGCTCGTTCAATGTCGATGCCTTGGCTCCAAGGGACCGCAGGGTTAGCCAGGCAATCGCCTGCACTGCCTCGTCTGGACACGTCTACTCGCTGGCGTCGCAGGTATCGGAACGCCTCCGCAATGACCAGGATAGCATCATAAGACAGCGCTGAAGTGTACTGTACACAACAACCGTTAAGCACCTCACATTAACAGTTATTTGGTAGAGCAGTTTTAAATAAGCAAACACATTATCTGTAAGTAAACACTTCGAAGAGGGTTCAAATAAGCTGCCCTCTTCCAGGTCTACAAGCGCATGTTGATGTACATAATGAAGGATAATTGTGATGCATTACTGCATGTAATCATAGCTGGCAAATGCAACAAAAGACGACACACTTCAGGGATGTAGCTTGTGCATTGTTTCTTGCTATGTAAAGAGTGTTAACCAGGTTTCTAATTACAGAGATAAGTATGTAAAATGTTTAGTTTATGTGAGACTCTACAGGGTTTTGCTGCTATTGTTGTTCATGGGTGCAACCTGTAATTACATCCCATTTCAACCAAGAAAAGAGAACGAGCTGGCATCTGCTAATTTGCCGTGAGCTACGCTATTGTATTGTTTTGTATTTCTTCAAAGCGACTGTAGTGAGGAATTTAGCGACTAAAATAAACGTAATATAACAAAGGTAACATCAAAGGAGACATTGTGCATTTACATTCTCCATTCAAAAAGCCTTTTGATGCCTTCATTAAAATACCGTCTTGGAAAAGACTTGGAAAATGTGTATGGCTGCAAGTGCGAATTTCCACAGTGAGAAATTAAAGAAAAAAATAAAAAAAATAAAAGGAGTCTATTGTGTGAAATATACTTACAAACCGTACGCAGTGCAAATTATGTACTGGGCCCCTAAAAGCTTTTTTTTTAAGCAAAATATAATTAAAATCTTCCCTTGATTTTTTTGGTGACTTGGACATTTTTATAACATTCAGGTGTTTTTAAACCTGCTTGCCAGTTCGATGAGAGCATGGTCATTTCTTACCCACCCATCCACAATAAAACCTTAATTAAAACAGCATTTAAAATCTATTCATCTCATGATCATTGTTTAATTAGATGTAAACTGAGCACCAGTTTTAATAGCACCTTGGACTGAATGTCAGTATATCGACTGTTGCAAGGAAGGAAAATAAAGAAAATGGGCAAAGACAGAAAAAGTCAAAGATCAGAAGAAGAAGAAGAGACAACAACGATTGGTGTATATCTTTAAGTAGTTTCAGACCTTCAGCGGAGTGTTTCTAGCTTCAGGAAACTCTCTTTCATCTAGACGGTCCCATCTCTGGAGAAACTGTTGAACAACTGTGTTTTCAGGATTGATTATCTGGAAGCCACTAATGTTTGCTCCGCCGAGAAAGACCTTGTCCAGGCTGATGTTGGTAAAGCCCTGAGGAAAGAGATGATGGAAAAGAAGCAAGCTTAGGATCCATGAGATGATGGCAATATAACAATCATCATGTGAAAATGGATTCAACTCAATGTTTCTGGTTCAAAACCCAAAAGAGGAAAATCACTGGGGTTCCTTGTGGTATATTGAGTATAAATGAGTATTATATATTATATAAGGTTGTTAAATTGGTAGAACCATAAGAAAACCGATATTTATGATTCAAATATATCACTTTAGGAGAAAGAAAAAATCACACTCGTGTATCGAAAGTGTGTAGAAATATATAAAAGTACTTGCTACTTTTTTAGAGTTAAATTTAGTTGACAATCATATAAAAATGACAAAAAAACTATCATATATATATACATATATTACACTCCTTTGTTGCATGTTTTGTAGTGGATGTGTATCTTTTCATCTTCTTGAACATTGTTATTTGTCTTTGAATTTCCATTATTTCTGAAAATCTCTCTGATTTAGTTAGAGTACAGAGGTGCTGAAACTTACCAGATTGGCAATAACATAATGGTAGCCCCGACTGTTCTTCCCGAGTGCCACGACCTACAGGAAAGAGAATCAATAACAGTTTACAATCCATGTAAGAAGAGCGCAGGGGTCTTATATCGTCCCTCAGGAGAGCTCCTCTTAAGTGACAAAGGCGCTCAACATTGATGGATGTTTCCACATGCAGCGGCTGACAGTCTTTGATGTGGCTTGCTACTGTACGCTGACCAACGGGAATACACATGGACAAACCCCTACATGTCTCTGACTTCCTACGCATGAACAAAGGGCGTCACTGCTGGGCTGGGTGCGCTGATGACTGACCCGATCTGACCCTGCAACCTTCACCTCAGACCCCTTTCAATAGTGGCCATTAGTGAAGCGTACAAACAACGATCACCTCAAGGTCATAATTTTGCTGTTTATGATCCTGGGTGATGTGTCCTCATGATTCATTTTGAACCCCAAGGTAAGATCTCACATGAGATTTTGAAAGCAGTTGGTTGTGACACATGCTTTGTGCAGGGTGAACACATATGCACGTAAAAGTAAATATACTTTTATATATATATATAAAATATACTAAAAATACTTTTTTTTTTTTAAAGCGATAGTAATGCTCACTTTCAAATGGAATTCATTCTATGTCAACATCTAGGAATTATCATTAGGGTACTAATGGAGTATTAGTAGATTGTTGGGTTAGGGTAAGTTGACATGTTTTGGTAAATTTACTTACATGTCTTCTACTAGGCAATGTCAAGTCCAAAAGAGAACAAAAAGCACCATAAACAGTTTATATGACTCTTGCACCATATTGTAAGTGTTCTGCAAATGCATGGTAGCTTTTTTTTAAAAAGGGAAATACTAAATTTCCCTTGTTACAAAAATCTTCTACAGTACACATATCTATCAAACCTGTGCATTATTAGTGATTAAGAGCGAACCAATGCCATTTGGCTTCACTGAATGTCACACCACACAAATATTTAACACAGTTTAGGGTAACACTTTATTTTGATAGTCCACTTTAAACATTCTACTAACTATAAGTAACTGCAACTACATGTCAACAAGCAATCATTAGAGTATTTTCTGAGTCAATATCTGCTCACAGTTTATTTTGATTCTCCACCAACACACATTCAACTGCCTAAGCAACTCTGCAAGTATGTCAACTTATTCTACTAACCCTAACCCTAACTGTCTACTGATACTCTAGTGAGAGTTGCAAATGTATTGCAGTTCATTACAGTTAGTTGGCATGTACAGGTAGTTGCAAAGTTATAGTTAGTAGAATGTCTAAATTGGAATTGAAATAAAGTGTTAGCCAGTTTGAGAGAAATGGATTACAGCACACTCATTTGGATTACTTGCAGTACTTTTAGAGACCCTTTTTTGTCCTTTCCACTAAATGATTTCTACAGTATATCATCCGTGTCCTTTCTTGTTCCACAGAAGAGACAACCTCGTATAGATCTGGAACAACATAATGACAGAATTTTCATTTTTGGCCAACCTTTAACGCTTCCCCAAAACATTAAAGACTGTGATCTAATGACGCAGCCGTATCTTCTCTGATGCTCTTTTGCCATAATGCCCTTGACTTTTGGCTCCACTGAAGGCTTTTGGAGCCAGTGAGATTATCAGTCCTGTCCCACAAACAAATACTGCTGCAGGCTCCTCACACCTGAGCGAGAGCTGGCGGAAGAACAGAGATCACAACTGAACTTCACAGCCTGCGGGCCAGCAGGACCACTCTACAACCTTGATGTGGACACAGCCAGGGTCTAATGACACGATTCCATTCAAAGGGTCCAGACCGAGACCTGACGCGCACACGACACAGAACACTAGCGCTAACCGAAGACATGATAGAATTTACATTTGAAGTGAATCAGTCCTTGAAATAACCAGTGGTCTTTGATGCTAGGTGATTATGCATTTTTTTTTAACCTTTCCGTTCCCTGTTGAAAAAAAACAAAACAGCACAAGCTGGTTAGGTATGTTTTGAAGCATGACAGCTGGTTTGAGCTGGTTAAAAACTGATCATGAGCTGGTTTAAGTTGGTCCTGAGCTGGTCCTAACCTGGTCCTAACCTGGTCCTAAGGAACTAGCTTCTGCTCAGGACCAGTTCATAACCAGCTTAAACCAGCTCATGACCAACTATGGACCAGCTTAAACCAGTTCAAACCAGCTGCCATTCTTCAAAACATACCTAACCAGCTAATGCTGTTTTTTTTCTCCAGCAGGGTTAATGTTTAATACACAGTAGTTGCTTGTGCATGTAAACAATCTGCAAAGTTACAAACCACAAAGTCCACACCAAAGAAACTTCCAAAAAAGAAAACACTTGCCTGAAACGCCTCATTGGTAGTCCTCCCATTATTTCTGGGACTTAGGTATGTCATCATGTTACACATTTGCATAATGCCCACCTACTGGCTGCTTTTGTCTGCCCTCAAACAACAGTTGGGTATGTGATTTCGATATGTCGAGAAGACGCTGTTTTTTTTTTTCACTGCAAGGGCAAAAACATTGTATGGACTTACTATAGAGATGCCATAGTTATTCTTTACAGCTGCTCATGAAGCCTCAGGAGCTAAAACCTGATTATGGTAATGGCCATAACATTTCAAACACACACTTTAAACGTTTGACCAATCACAACAGACTGGGCTGAAGCAGACAGAGTTGGATTTAAAGAGACAGGAGCTAAAACAAGAGCGTTTCAGGCAGTGGGTGAAAAGAAATGCTGCTGCAGTGTATAGAATTACAAAAAATAATGTGCTCAATGATCTGTAAATCATCTAAATGTATTCTAGCATAGCCCAAAAATAAAATTATGAACTTGTAATTGAACATAATACGGGCACTTTAAATGACAATATTCAACAACTGTAATATTTCACAGCAGCAGATTACTGAAATCCCAGCATGTAACATAGACGGATGAAGGTGGGCTGATTTCTGAGAGGCATTATGGGGCTGGATTACAGTTGCGCTCTGAGTTAATGTGAAGTAAATACCCGAAGATTCCTGCGCTCACTTTGTAATCTTCCTCCCCCCGCTGGCACATTGATCCCACCTCTATCACTGTCACCTTTGTGTTGGCCAGAAAGAGATTTGGTGTCCTTGAGGGTAGTTTTCACCCCGTCGTGACGGGCAAAGACAGACCAGAGTGACCCTGTGCTCGCCCACAGACAGAAGCTATTCACACCGGTCTGAACACAGAGAGAGCCCAGCGCATGAGCCCAAATGAAAGCAATCGCAAAGCATTCAGTCCAGAGGTTCAATAAAACCAGACGTCAGCGTGACCTTTAGCTAAAACACGCAGAGCTGGGATTTGGACTTGAGCGCAATAACTGGAAAAACAGTTTGATTGTTTTAGGAAAATGATGTTAAATGGCATAGCAGGGACTATATAATTGCTCTTCCTTGCAGTGAGCGGTTAGGGTTTCATTTCTTGGGGGCTGATGAAGAAAATGATATTGGATAGTAGCATAGAAGAAAACAAAAATGAAACAAAAATAAAAAATAACTAGATTTGCATTTCCTAGAGGAAATATCTGTGCTTGCAAGGCAGCAAAAGAGTGTTCAAATGTTAGGTAAAATATAGTGTTAGAGAGAGAAATGGAGAGAGGCTGATACATGCTAAATTAATGACTAAAGAATGTAAGAAAGAAAAGATCAATCACGATAATTCAATATGTAAATCAATTTAAAAAAGGAAGACTAATACTGCATTCAAATACTGCAATGATATCATCAGTGTTGATTAGAATTTGAATGCTCCACATTTTATACATCATGTAATGTAATTTAGAGAGATTTACAAACTTTATAGGAAGCAATTCGTTTATTATTATTTTGTATTGCACTTATAATTTAGTAGCAATATTTTGCAGTACTTTAGCATTTCAAAAATAGTGGCGAAAAATATTTTAGCGCAATGACCATTTTCCAAAATTTCTCTGATTTCTCTCTGAATGGTTTATGATACCAAACTTTGACTGAAAAAAAAATGAAATGTATATTTATCTGTTTGACATCACTCAGAACAAGTCATTTTTACAGCTCATGCTTTTTGTTGCTCTTTGTGGACTGGGAAGGAAGTTTTGGGTTTTGAAAGTTACAGTATGTTTTCACAATACAATCTCAAAAGATAATTCCTCATAATGCTATATCTGAAGAAGAAGAAGAAAAACAGATCACATACCTAAGGCTACAAAACAAAGTTTGGATGAAGTCTGTATATTATGCAGTTGAAGCTGAATTAATTACGGAACATTGTGGAGAAAAAAAAAAAAGAGAACGTTCACTGCAGTGTTGCACTGTAACTAAACAAATAACAATGCATATGAAGAAAACAATGTGTAAGAACCATTAAAAAATATTATTCCGAATGCAAAAACAGAAGTGGGTCTAAACTGTCATGGACGGGCCTTGTCTTATCTCACTCACAGCTTGAGTGCAGCTTGGGTAACAAAAAGCTGCAGCATCATCAATTCCTCCTCCAACACTTACCTCATGGCATGACCAATCAATAAGCGTTCTTCAAAACTCATTGATGGCTGAGGCTGGGGGAGGACAAATGGCCCCAAACGGTTTCCAAAAGCTCTCTAGAACACTCAGTTATCTTCATTTTTGCTCCCTCAGGCTAGCTTTTATGTGGGCAGGCCAGAAGCCGGAATGATCCCGGGGGAATGCATTCTAATTAACTGGCAGAGGCATCTGTACCTCTCCTGTCCTCTCAGCTGCTTTGAATTTAAACCTCTGTGAGCTGAGCAGGTCTGGCTCTTTTCCAAAAGACAAACTAAATACACTAGCCTATGCAAATGGATTTGAATCCATGTATAACTTGTCTGAAACATTAGACACCTTTAATATTGGTTTTTACTCAAATCACCATTGCAACATCAGGCTGATCCAATGCAAAGCATAATCCAACGTACATTTAAGTGGTTTACTAAAAAGCAACATGTAAAACCTCCCAAACCATAATGCTTTAAAGGGGTCATATGATGCGATTTCAAGTTTTCCTTTCTCTTTGGAGTGTTACAAGCTGTTCGTGAATAGATAAAATCCCTAAAGTTGCAAAGGCTAAAGTCTCAAACCCAAAGAGATATTCTTTATAAAAGTTAAGACTGGTCCACGCCCTCCTAAAACGCCTCGTTTAAACATGCCCCCACATGTCTACATCACTGTGTGGGAAGATTCGGCCAATCACAACGCACTGGATAGCTGGCCAATCAGAGCACACCTCGCTTTTCAGACCGATGAGCTTTGTAAAAATCGACACGTTTCAGAAAGGCGGGGCACAGAGGAGAAACAATAATGTACAGTATGTGGAAAATAATGTGTTTTTTGAACCTTAAACACATTTCATTACACCAAATACACAAAATAATGTTCTTTTTTAGCAACGTCATATGACCCCTTTAAATCCGTTATACCATCAATAAAATGAATATGCATATGCTAGTATCCCAGTAAATATCAGTAAGCATTCCAGTGGAAACCAATGACTGCGTAGAGTCTGAACCTCATAGAAATGTATGAAGTTTGAATGATCATGCATCACACTTCTTTTTTTTTTTTTGCAAAATAAAAATGTTCATAGCAAAGTTAATTTTGCCATATTTATACATTTGTTTGAGGATGAGTCCATCGAGCATCGCTGCAACCCTACATAGAATGGATGGATGGATGGATAGACATTTTTATGAGAGCTCTGCAGGAAAAAAAAGATTCAGGTTTAATATAAGAAAGTCAGATGATGATGACCTGAAGTATTTGATGGGAGCAAAAAAGAAGAAATTGAGATGAAGAGAGGCAGAACTATTGATAGAGGTTACCAACCACCACTGTTTTCATAGTAGAAAGCCCTCTGAGGTAATAGTTGTCGATAGTTTAATATATATATATATATTAAGAAGAACATGGTCATCTTCAAAGGATCAAGTGGACCATTGGCACTAATGGCTGCCTTTTCAACACCAATCTGGCTTTTCATCTAAGTCATATGCTTCAAAATCACCCCAAAAGAGCTGTGACCTATCTAAAATCGTTAAACCAATCAACCCCGTAACTTATTTTCTAAAGTTTCCATTTTAAGAATCTCTCCATATCCATGTTTTCCTGTTAAAGGTTGTAGAGTGAGATCTTGAGCTGAAAAATCAATCCTGCTTTGGGGTCTGTGATCATTTCCCACCCCCGTTTGACCTGAAAGATGACCCAGCCAATGGAGTCTGGTCCCTGTTCAACTCAGCAACATCACTATGGTGGCCATCTGTCTGATTTTAGGTCGCACAAATACCATGTTTATCTACTAGCACAGTCTTGAGCCAGATGCCCATTTGTCCTGTCACTCTTTTATATTTTAACCAAAGTTATATAATTAATAAATAAATGCATTTTAAAATATGCTATGTTTAAAGTAATATTAAGTGACCTACATTTTGACAAATTGTCAGTATGATCGTTTAGAAAAATGTTGCGTCTCCGATCAAGACAGTAGAGTTTTGTTCCTGAATGATTCAGTGTTTTTGAACAAATCATTTGAGTCAATGATTCAATGACCTATTAATAATGTTTTCCCTACAGTTACTAATGAGATTTTTTTCTTTTCTTTTTAGAGATTTTTGGTCTTGGAAGTTTTTGATGAGAAATGTATGAGCTCATATTGAAATAACTGACATTTGATTGTAGATTTTGTTATCTTGCTGAACACTGAGGCATTTTTGAGCTCTCTTCTGAAACTATTCTGAAAATCTTTTCTTTATAGGAAATGTGAGAAGCAGGAGACCTGAGCAAAAGTCAACCCAGGCTCATTGAAAACACTTGCTTGTGGCAACATTTCTGCAACACTGATATTACATACTGCACCTTATTGCATGTTTCCCGGCAGTTTCAAAGTGAAACGTCCAGTGAGTGGTGCTAAAATTCGCATTCAATACATGACCATGGCCACGTTTTTATTACGTTGGTACAGGTATGTATTGTGGCAGTTCAGACTTCAAATGTCCATTGAGTGTCGCTAAAATGTCAATGCTTTGTCGTGTTGAAAATAACAAACCTACACCAAACCCAACTCTAGACCTACCTGGAAGTGTTAACGATAGCAAAATATAAAAAAATATAAAATATATTAAAAACTTATTTGCTTGTGCATCCGTGCTATTTTAACTTACTTACATGGGTTTGAGCTGTTTTGTTGAACCGTAGTTTCACGTCACCTCACAAGTGTCGTTATCGCGTGAGCAACTGAGCAAACTTACTGCATTAGAAAACCCATGCATATGAAAATATATACAGTATGTTACGCCAACGTTCAAAAGTGTCATTTTTGAACAAATCCTGCAGCATTTTAAAATAGTTTTGAAGGCATAACATAATATTGTTCAAGGAACTGTGCAAAAATTTGTCAAAACTCTTAAAGGGTCATGAAACCCCAGACTACTTTTTGTGTTTGTGTTTGTGTTACACATCATAGAAGACAATATTAGCATCTGATCATTTTAACTGTTGGAGAAAACTGGTTAATTTTAAGCTTTTTTGCGCTATTTTCATCTTCCGGGTTTAAAATCTACATTGTCACGTCACAAATTGTGACGTCAACACAATGGACTATAGTACATCGATGACGCGTCGGTGTCTATTAAATTATTCATGAGACTGCATGTTCTTATCCTATGAGAAGATGCTTCGCTTAATTATTCACAACAGCATGCGCTGATTTGCTATGACAGACATTTCAAACTGTGAAATTAAACTGTCTGAACGCGAAGCTGTGTGTGTTTTCTGTCTCCCCTCTTCCCCCTCCTCCGCTGCGCACCACGCCCACTTTTTTAGCATTTTTTAAAACTGTGGTGAGAACTAACCAGTGCTGAAACGGGGGGTTTCATGACCCTTTAATCAAAACTCTCAGGCTGATGATACATGGGGCAACATTTTGAGCCATTTTGCCAGGCAACTTTTTTTTGAGCAGTGTTGCTTGGGCACTTTCCCACTGAGAATGGGTAACACATTTCTATCTGGATACTTTAGATCGGTCGTGGGCCTGTGCCTCCCCTGGTTGCACAATGACGGCAACATTAACCAAAGTTGCCCGGCAACATTGCTCAAAAAGTTGCCCTGTGTATCATCAGCCTCAACCTGTTAACCATAATTTGTGTGAAAAGGAATAAAAAGTTGTGGGAATTTTACTGCCTCTAGTGTCCATTTCAGCTACTTTGCCACAAACATGCATGTTCAATAAGCCTGTGGAGGCAAAAGTCAAATAATATTTACATCTAAAGACAACCGATATATAAATACAGAGTTCTGGCATGAAACTCTAGATGGCGCAGTCCGATAGGTCTAACTCAATCTGACCTAATGACATCATTATCACATGGCACAGCTTATTGGTTCTATCCTGTATCGGTAGCCAATGAGCTCGCTGCTCAACATTCAAATATATGACTAGTGCCTCGGTACTTGCTCTGCCGCAGCAGCGTAGCAGATCTGTTCCGCCAAGACCAAATACATTAACATTGTCATGTACATTACCATGCCAATCCCTCCGAGGGTTGTCATGACAGAAATAGATTTCATGTGTGTTTTTACTTTTGCAGCAACTGCCAAGGTGCTACAGGGTCATTCTTTTCTTAATGTTTATACAGTTGTCCGTTGTTTCAGTAATGTCTAAGCTCAACTTACATGTTGTTCTGTGCTGTTTGTTCTTCCCATATTCTTGTCTCTGTGGTTGAAGAAAGAATTACGGCTGGCTCTAAATTCAGAAGCTGCAATTTGAGCATATTTGACTATCAAAACTAGAAACACGAGTGTGTGGATCACCGTTAGAGTATTTTTAATTAAGATTTCGGATTACCCTCTTTACTATGTTTGACTATTGCCTGTTCCTGAATCCTGTTTCATTCCGTCTCACTCTGTTTGCCTCCTGCGGTACAACTCTACCTCCCTAATCCCATTAGATTGTTAAAGTGACACATTAAACGCTCTCCAGAGCCTGTGAGCTTTTAAGAGATTTTAAGGCCCCAGTCTTTAGGATTTACCTCAGATGAGCCTCGAGCATTGTTTTATTTTGAGTCGTACTTTCTCAGCCTGCTTCTGTTTGCAGGGCTAAAGGGATCGCTCTCTCAAAAATGAATTCTGTCATGACATGAGGGTGAGAAAATTATTTTGCGTGAACTATCCCTTTAAGTTTGTTATTAGCCATTTATACACTGACCTTCATGCAACATTCAACCCTGAAACATTTCTTTGTGAAACAGGGTTGGCACAAAACCAGTTCTTAATGAGTCATGTACGATGATGATTTTTTTTTGTACATTTTAATGTGTGATTTATTACAACAATTTTGTTGAAACAAGTGAACCTATTCTATAAATTTAGAAATATATTTGTATTTTATCAAATAAATACATATTCAGATGTTTCTTCTTTAAGGATTCTTAAATTATATTCTGTTATATTTTATTCTGATTTTGTATATTTATTTCCCATTTGGCCTTCAACTGTATATCGATTTTTGCCAGGCATATCACCTCAAAATGCATAGACTGAATGTATTCAAAGGTGCATCTCCATCCTCTGAAGAGACCTATTCTTTATGCTTCATGGTGGCAGATCTAGCAAGGCTTCAGTGAAACACAGGCTCTCAACGCATTTTAATATTGTTCCTCCGACGCTCCCGACACATCCCGGCTCTCTAGTCAGTGCTGCACATTGTATCTCAAAGTTAGTCCCAGATGTCATTTATTCATCCCACCATATCCCCTAGATTAAGATGGACAGGTTGATTTCTTTACTTTAACGTCAGTGCAGAAAGCCCAGGTGGAGCCAATGCCCCAACAAAAACACTCTGAGACTCATCAAACAATGTGCACGTTCATATTCAGTCATTACAGAGACACTGCGGCGATTGCATCAAATCCTTCATAAAGCAGATATTGGCATTTTGTACCATTTTGCAGCGCTATTTACCATATCCACACATACAGTAGCATGACACATGAAATGGCACTCTGCTTATGACAAGCCGTCATGCTCTCACAGAGTAAAATGACACATCTTGAGTGTAAACCCCAGATCACAAGATAGTTTTCCTCTTGAAAAGGCACAAGCCCCTCCGCGCTCCCACTGCAAGGGCACTGCTTATAAATTATTGCGATGGGTTGACATACTCAGTATAGCAGGGCAGTAAAAGCTGTCACCATTGCTCTTCGCGAAGCTTAACTCAGCTGTTGAAACCCTCTGGAGGCCGGCTCCCATTCGCAGTTTGTGCTGGAGATCACGAAATGCAGATGGATTATGGTGAGCAGAAGTCTATAGCGCGGTTCTCCTGTCTCGCTGCAGGTCTCTGAAGGACCGCGGTCCAGAAACTTATCTTGGCTATCAGTGTCAGCAGGGCCGGGGAGATTAGTTCAATTAGATCCAGTTTAGCCAATACATGCTGAGGTCGGAAAAGGGAATTAAAAACATGTGTCCCCAGGGGCAATAACATAAGATTCCCGCTGTAATTTTCCTAATTCCTCTCCTGCCTGCTCGTTTTCACCCTTAAACCGCTGCAACGTTAAGGAAAGGTACAGCCAGAGGCAAAGACATGGTACAAATATTTAACTGACTTATTGAAAATACATATATTAAGTTTTAGAGGACACATTGTGAATAAATGCAGATACTGTAGAGGGCTGCAGGGATTTGTGTAGGCCAAAATCTAGCAATGAGCATTTTAGCACGTCTAGTTTCATCATCCTAAAATCGATAGGTTTTTGAATGGGTTAAATGCCTGAAATAAGGTCTGTAGTGAACATAAGCTCAAGATATTTTCATGTTTTAATCGACATGGCAATTTATGTAAGAATGTTTGGTCACACTTTAGTTTGGGGACCAGTTCTTACTAGTAACTAACTATTGACTACTACTTTTGCCTGAATAAACTCCTCATTTGCTGCTTATTAATACTTAGTAAAGTAGTTGTTAAGATTTGGTATGGGATAGTGTTAAGGGATCTAAAATATGGTCATGCAGAGTAAGACATTAATATGTGCTTTATAAGCACTAGTAAACAGCCGATATGCTAGTAATATGCATACTATTAAACAGCTAGTTAATAGTGAGAACTGGTCCTTAAATGAAAGTGTGCTTGTGTTTTATGAATGAGGACCAGTGAGATTTTAATTCAGTAAAAACAAAACAGAACAAAAAAAAAACAAAACAACATCCCATCTTATCATATACTCACTTTCAAGTTGTTCCAAACTTGTATGAGTTTCTTCTGCTGAACACAAAGATTATATTTTGACGAATGGTTGTAACCAAACATTTGCTAGTCCTCATTGGCCTCCATAGTTTATATATATATATATATATATTACTATGGAAGTCAATAGGGACTAGCAACAGTTTGATTACTCACATTTTTCAAAATATCTTCTCATACTTTATTACTTTTAAAATAATATTTTGCAATAAACTTTTATACTAACATCAATTATAAATGCTCAACAGATTTATATGTATAAAACATGTATTCAGTCTTTCTTTGAAGCATATGCTGTAAAGTTACGATTCATCTCAAAGCTGGCTGTTGTGGTTTGAGATGAGGACCAGTGAGATTTTAATTCAGTAAAAACAAAACAGAACAAAAAAAAAACAAAACAACATCCCATCTTATCATATACTCACTTTCAAGTTGTTCCAAACTTGTATGAGTTTCTTCTGCTGAACACAAAGATTATATTTTGACGAATGGTTGTAACCAAACATTTGCTAGTCCTCATTGGCCTCCATAGTTTATATATATATATATATATATTACTATGGAAGTCAATAGGGACTAGCAACAGTTTGATTACTCACATTTTTCAAAATATCTTCTCATACTTTATTACTTTTAAAATAATATTTTGCAATAAACTTTTATACTAACATCAATTATAAATGCTCAACAGATTTATATGTATAAAACATGTATTCAGTCTTTCTTTGAAGCATATGCTGTAAAGTTACGATTCATCTCAAAGCTGGCTGTTGTGGTTTGAGGCTTAGAACTCTATTGAAAGATTTTCTGAAATCACTATGGAGAAACTGAATGGGGAAAATACTTTCAAGAACGCAGGCTGCAGAAAAAAATAAAAATAAATCAGGTAGTTACTGTTGCGCTCTATTGATTTGTAGCAGTCTTTTTCAAAGAATACAGCAATGACAACATCATTTGCCAGAGTAAAGAAAACTGAATTATACTGGCCATTGTAAATTAATGCTAAATATATATTATGGATCAAAATTTGATGCAGAACAGATTCATAAAAGCAAGTGAAACAAAAGATTCAATGAGGAGGTATTGAGCTACTGGAGCTAATACATTTAAAGTAGCATTAACGAGGACATTCCAATTCAGGGGCTGATTACCTTTCACAGACAGACATCAAAGAGCCGCGCCGATCTATTAGAGACCAAAGAGAAGAGGACAGTCGTGCTCAAATATCTGCTCACCCATTCAGTTTAACTGTACGCTCAGAGAACCCATCTACAGCTCTGTCAGGTCATCCATGTGGAAACGACACAGTAGACTGATGGACTTCAGGGATATTCATAAATCAGGGACTGGATTCTTGCTAAACGAACGAGTCTTCAGATGCAGGGCATTATGGGTAGGGAAAAGACGTCAAACCAGCCAGACTGCCAGAAAAGCGAAGAAACAGGCAGGGGGGAGATGCAGACTTTACCTGCTCCAAGATGACATTGATTCTGTCCACTTCACAGTCGATGAGGAAGCGCTTCTCCTGTCTCCTGTCCATTTCCTCAATGATGCGCCGGAACTCCTGGGGGTCCGTGATGCTGCCCACCGACCGCGCTGTAACTTGCCAGTTGTTTGCAACCGCAGCCTCCATAATGGCTTGAAGAATGGAAAATCCTGGCAGGAAAACAATCATTTTTTTTGCGTTAGCTCACACTCCAGAGCTTCATGGGTGTTGACATACTGTCACATAAAATATATTCAGCGTGCGTGTTCAATTTTCCACAAATGAAGTCTTATGTATATACACAAAGCGTATTAATGTGACTTTGTCATTTTGGATTAGATCTCTAGCTTGTCCAACAGCAGTTTAAAAACAACTGCGCAAAGTAAAAAACATCTGCAATGCAACTTGAGTTGAATGTAAAACAGATAGCATCATACCGGATGCTGATTGGTCGATACATCATTCCAGCCATGTTAAAATATGCATACAGCTATGACATGAAAACTAAAAGGAGTGACATCTAAATTATTTGGTTTAAAAAAGGTCCTAAATTAAATAAATAATGCTGAAGTAAACATAATACATTAATTTACACAAACAAAACACATCTTTATAAGTTAAATTAGGTAGAAATAGCTCATTACGGTAACAATTGCATTATAAAAATCATGTGCATAGAGGACATTACTACGGAGCCCGGGAAGTCACCTGTAGGAGAAAAAAAAACAATCCGTGGCGACGGTTTTGCAATCTGTCCCCTCAGTTTATAAACCGTACTCACGAATTCTTAAACTGTTCCCTCGGTTTAACAAATCGTGCCCACGGATTAATAAATATGAAGG
>NW_015631099.1:218506-226846 GCF_001515625.1 Sinocyclocheilus rhinocerous | reverse complement strand
CACATAATAATATGCAATAAAACAATATACAATATGATTCGTTAACATGTAGGCTACCTAGGAGCTTACTGCATGAATCCGTGAGTACAGTTTACAAACCCGAGGGAACGGATTGCGAAAGCGTGCACACGGATTATGAATTTGTGGGTACGGATTCAAAATCCGAAGGCATGGTTTACAAAATCTGAGCGCACGGATTGGAAATTTGTGAGTACGGTTTATTAATCCGTGGGCACGATTTGTTAAACCGAGGGAACAGTTTAAGAATTCGTGAGTACGGTTTATAAACTGAGGGGACGGATTGCAAAACTGTCGCCACGGATTGTTTTTTTTTCTCCTACAGGTGACTTCCCGGGCTCCGTACTTTACTGATTAGAAGAAGTTTGTTTACTAAAAAAATTATTTTAAAATGTGTCCTTAAATAACAAATGCCCTTAAATGTTGTTGGTATTTTTAATATGCATAATTATTACAATTTAAGAACATCATTCAGATATCAAACATCATGTAAACTAGCTCCCCTGGATTTTGTAAATAAACCATATTCACATTTCCTCCATAATGAACAGTGAGTTGATAGACTGAAAGGTCTAAATTGGTTTGCATGTGGTTTGCTAAAAGGATTAACTTAGTTCCTGTATAGGGACCAGAAAACATAGAAAATATTAATGAGCGGCAACAATATTAATTAAATGTACCTTAAACATCATTATACGAAAGACAAATTTAAATGCATTTGTGTGCTGTAATTAACTTTCAAAAGTTTTTTTTAAACTTTTTTTGTGTCGCGGTTGTTGAAAAGACCCACTTTTCTGACAGTGTTTTTTCCAGATATAAACATGCATTTAAAAAATGCAGATTTTTAAAGGTGATAGTCAGAGTAATTCACTGCGGATTATGCAAATGCATTCATTCAGGGCCGAGATCACGTGCTGCCGCCTCTCGAAAGCCTTATCGCAGGCGGTGAACACAGGCACGAATGCAACAAAGTCAAATTTTTTTGGCAACTCCTCTACTGCAGAATGCTTGAACTTCTCTTTGCACTTCCTCTATTCAGGCTTTGCACGGCTCAGTCTCTCTGCCCGGCCCAGGTGGTGTGAAAAGCCCTGTGTCTGCTCTCCCAGCATGCAGCTGCCATCGCACCGCTCCCCACCCCATTAAATGACTTTTCAGAAGAAAAAAAAAATCTGCACTATACGACCCGTCTACAACAGAAGATCGGGACGTGTCAGGCGTCACAGGACGGCTCCGAATGAATGGATGTGATGCTCAGCACGTCTGACATCCTCATCCGCACGATGTGTCCAGTTCATAATATATGAGGCACTGTATGTGTGTTTGCTCAGAGCAATCTCCGGGAAGCGCTGCTTTTTCTGTGACTTGATATCGACTTAAAAATTAAGAATTATGGCTTGTGATGCACAACATTTACATGCACTCCCTAGCGCTCTGATGGGAGAATGAACTTGAGAAATGGGTTCTCAGCATTTTTATTTTTTACCTGTATGCTACGGTAGGGAGTACTCAGTTCAGTTTAATTCATTTACAGTCAACATGATGTATGTCTATGGAAGAGGCTTTAATATAAACTAAAATGGTCTTACGGCTGTGTATCATCCAGATTTTTTCACTCAGTCTAAAAGCCATAAGTGTGTCTGTGAAGATTCTGCTATCCAGAATGTTCTAGTACAGGGATTTCAAGCCAGGGACCATAACATAATGCCCAAATATATATGTTAGCGTTTTCATTTTAAAAATGTATAGATATCATTTACTGTAATTTATTTATTGGCAACATTTCCATCCGCTGAATGTAAACGTTTCCATATTCCATGCATGTGTCTGCGCAACTCATAAAAGTATGAACATTATGAAAGTAAATCTAGGAATTATTGGAGTGTTGGACTTCAAGTAGGGGTTGAGGCATCAAAAGTAACTAAGCAATAAGCTGTTTTATGGATGGTAACTGTAATATTATTACTGAAATCGTATTTGTAATTAGTAATGACACTACTAGTTACTGCAAAAAGTAATATTATTACTGTAACTAGTTACTATGTGTGTGTGTGTGTGTGTATATATATATATATATATAAGTGCTGTCAAACAATTAATCACGATTAATCGCATCCAAAATAAAAGTTTTTGTTTACATAATATATGTGTGTGTACTCTGTATATTTATTATGTATATATAAATACACACACATGCAGTATATATTTTGAAAATATTTACATGTCTTTACATGTATATATTTATATTTATATAATTTATATTAGATATAAATATATTTAATATATAAACATAACATATTTTTCTTAAATATATACATGCATGTGTATGTATTTATATATACATAATAAATATACACAGTACACACACATATATTATGTAAACAAAAACTTTATTTTGGATGCGATTAATCGTGATTAATCGTTTGACAGCCCTATATATTTCTTACTGTTTCAATTGTGATTATTGCAGTGATTTCTAAACTATGGCATCAATAAGAAAATAATTGCGATTCATTTATTGATTTCTGTACAGTCTTTAGACATAAAACAGTGTAAATGTTTTAAACAATTCCATGCTAAACGTATGTATGCAATATCTTACAATAACTATAATGTAACTTTGACATAGCTAAAAAAAAATACGTTTACATCTTGAATTGTCAATTTTGATCCCCTGTTCTAGATTCATTCTGGTTCAACTGGATTTGATTCACAGAAACATTTTCAACTTCATCAAAACCACCAAACAGTTCAAGATAAGATGCCGAAAAGCAAAATCAACAAAACAACATAGTCCTTTCCTAGATTACTTGATGATTTGAGGAACTATACAGGACCTTCAACAAACACAACATAGACTTCAAACGGGCTAAACAGAGGACAAACACAGAGTACCATCATCCATGCAGTTCTGCGATGAGGAACGTCCAAAGCTGTACATCAGCAAAACAAACCACCACAGTGTGAGCGCATGTCACAACACAGAGGGGCAGAGCCCTCCGGACAAATCACAGCAGTGCATCTGCATCTAAAGGACAAGGAGCACACGCTCAAGGACAGTCAAATGAAGATTTTAGACAGAGAGCATAGAGCGTGTCAGAGAGAAGTTAAGGAGGCCATCGATGCTTCTCACTATACCTACAAACATGGTTATATCCTTAGTCTCTCAGTTGATCTCATGATTCCAGCACTAATGGGATGTGATTTATTATCTCCATGTGGCTTTTGTTAGATGAGGTCCCTGAATATGACGAGATCATCAGATCACAGATGATGAAGTGGTGAAGCATCTTGAGCTACAGAATGAACATGGGAATGTGAATCTGTGTAGATTATGCATTAAAAAAAGATGCTATGAACAGCTTTTACACCTACAGTCTGTGTCAGGGCTTTGACTGAATCTGCACAGCTGGACAGAGGTTAACCAGAGGGGAAGGGATTCAGTAGAGAACATCAGTCTCAGTGTCATGTGTCAGTGACGCGATGAGGATGTTTGTGTAAAAAAATAAAAAAAGCAAATTATGATCTTTTTTGGGTTTGTCACATGACAACAAAATAGGTTACACCACACTGACTCTATTAAATAATTAGCAAAAATCAAATATTATTTATGACATATTATATGATATAACTTTGATTATTATTTTAATTATTATTATACTGTATTATTACATTTTTTCAGCATAATTTTCAGCATTATTACTCCAGTCTTCAGTGTCACATGATCTTTAGAAATCTTTTTAATATGCCGACTTGCTGCTCAAGAAACATTTCTGATTATTTTTATTTTTGGTTGAAAATGATTGTGTTGCTTAATAAAGTGTGGAAGTGATTTCTTTTCCTTAGGATTCTTTGATAAACTGAGTTGAAGAACAGCATTTATTTGGAATAGAAAACTTTATATGAGTACAAAACATTTTAAATGGCTTTTGATCAGTTTAATGTTCTTGATGAATAAAAGTATCCATTTATTAAAAAAAAAAAAAAAAATCTACTGTTATTCCCCTGAGGAGATCTCCAAAGATCAGTACTGGGATACCATCAGATCCTCAAAGAAACAACAAAGGGCCCTTGGGAAACCGCTAAGGATCCGCAAAGCTTATTTTTTTTTGATTGATTGACAATGTCTTTGATCATGCGTCACTACGAGTGCCATTCATAGGTTTGGACTACAAAGGTTTTATATATATATATATATATAAAAAAAATGCAACCCACTGGTTTTTGCACAGCATTAACCGAACAATGTTTGGAAGCACGCTGTTTAAGCTAGACATTACAAAAATATAAGTGAACAGAAATTCTTTTATTTCAAGGATTTGGTCAAATATGGATTAAATGTCCTGCAATGCTTAGCTCAGAAGAAACATTTATAAAAAAAAATAAAAAAAATGTCAATGCATGTCAATTAACTTGCTCATTTCCACTTCCAAAAACTGAAAAAAATGTATAATAGCATTTTATTATTAAATTACATTAAATGTAAGATTTTTACTGTATAAAGGAAACATACTGTTAATCTTAACCCTATATACTGTAAGAAAAAAAAAAAACCTAGAAAAATGAAAAAGGACATTGCATGTTAACTTTATGGATTCTTTTAATCCTAAAACAATACAATAAAAAATCAATACAGAAAATGCCTTAACATGTATACAGTACATTGGCCCCTCTTTACATTTTAGTGTACATGTGCTATTTTATATGTTTGATGTTTGCTGAATAGGAATTCCTAACTAGTTTGAGAGTCAAATGAAAGTCACATCAGATGTTAGGTACTGTAGCATTCCTACAGCAAACCAGACAACTGTCACCACTATACATCATTTATTGTGAACAGCATGATTAATAGAGGCGCTATCTCTCATTGGCCGCCAGACAGAATCTGAATGGGTGCAACAGAATTCATTGAAGATTCATCAAAAGATCCCATGCCCGTCTGGATCCGCATTTGTATGGAAATTAAGAGATGAAATCTGACTAAACATTCTCCAAAGAATTAGACAAGTTCTACTTTCACTTCTTCAAAGTCAGCACAAAAGTTTTCCGCAGACATCAAAACCCAAGACGGACAAACTGTGGAAGAAGCGTAGAACTCTGACAGGCCTGACAAAGCTGTCTGCACCTATAGACAGAGTCCCAAACTGAGCGGCCCATGCCACTTATCAATACACATAATGGCTTTCTCACTCTTTTAGCTGTTTTTGACAGTTAATTAGAGTGGCAAACTTAATTGACTTTGAGACTGAATTGGAATGATTCTATAACTCGCCTGCTGCATTTGCATATGCATCCTGTAGTGAGTCATTGCCAGAAAAAAAAAGAAAAAGCCCTGTCCCTGCCAACGGTAATTTACAACAGACGGGCCCTCTACCCTTGCCAGTCGCCATCTAGGACATTAGCGGACCAGAAAAACCCCGCATCTGCTTGAGCGTAACAGACTGTGCTGATATCCTCGGCACGGCTGTTGTGTTTTATTGATATCTCCGTGACCCCTGTGTGGACCCCCATAAATTGCATTCGCTTCTTTAGGTAAATAAGCCACAGCTGGGTGGGATTGCGGCAAAAGTCATACTGGCTGGAACATAAATTCTGACGACGAGATTTCCGTATTGTGATTATAAATTTTTGCCTGGTGAAATGTGGGCGGTGTGGGTCATTTCTGATTGCACTGCTAAGTGCTAATCATCACTTTGAGCCTGCTTCATTTTAATACGCTGTAAAACCCTGAGCACTGCGGCACTGGTGAGCGGACGGCCCTACAGATGCCTGCTGGGTGATTTGCAGGCTGTGAGGACTGAAATGACTCTATTCAAGGCACTCTGTCAGGGACTCGTCGGCTTTCTCTCCAAACATTCACTCAGGGGTTGGCATCACTCTGTTGTTTTTGATCATGTGTTCCCCTCATTCATATATTTAACTCAAAACTGCTCTGACACTCGTGTCCAACAAGCATGAGCAGGCTTCTAATGAGGTAACAAGATGAAATGGAGAACAATCTATGAGGTCTGTCTCATTGGTGTCTCCTGATGGACTTTCAAGATCTCAAGGATGTCTCAAACTGTCCTCAGATTTGTCAAGATACCAAATAATTTAAATGTGAAATTATTTCTTATTATTTACTTCCAAGACCAAAAGAATGTGAACTATGACATTCATTTTACAAAGCAATCATACAAAGTCCTGTATGATTAAATATATTTTAAAAGATCTTTACAGAATCCTCCCAAAAATAAATAGATAGATGGACAGATAAATGAATGAATGAATGAATGAATGAATGAATGGAGATTTTTCTTCCTGCTACCTTTGCTCTTACAGAACAAATATTCTGAAAAGGGATTCTAAAAGGGTACAAAATAAGGGTTGAAACTTTTATACATGTTTATTATTATTATTACTATTAATATTTGCAACCCTGCTACTGTCTTTCTAATGTGTGGTTGTTATTTTCTAGCAATAAACATTGAATACACATTTAAAATAATACAATTACATGGGTAACAGGGTTGAAATTTGCATAACAGGGTTGAAATTTGCATAAAAGGTTGCAGTTTGTATTTGGCTTACACGCCAAATAATGGCCAAATAATGGTTTGACAATCTTGGTTGATAATCTTATTATGAGTTTAGGAAAAATAGCAACAGGGTTGAACAGTGAATCACAGACAAGACAGACAGATCTCTAATCCTACCCAATACGTGTACTTAACAACTACCTTACTAAGTATTGCGATCTTTACAACACGCATTACATTAGTATTTCATGGCACACTCATTTTATGCGGTTTTGGCGCCACCTAGTGTTGTGGGTGTATTATTGACATGTAAGTCCAGACCCTGAATATAAGACGACCACGTTTTTTCAGATGTATTTCCAAGAAAAAAACATCGTCTTATATTCGGGACAATACGGTAATATGCAGTAAATTAGGAGTTTATTGAGCAAAAGTCGTAATTAATGGTTTGTTAATAGCGAAAATTGGACCTTAAAATAAAGAGTGAACAAAAAAAAGAAAAGGTTATTCAGTGGTTCTTCAGCATTTATTAAAATATATTTTGCCATTGTAGTAAATTCTCATTCATAGCAAACATATGAAAGTGGAGTAACATATCTAAAATCTACAGAGGAGAATGGGGTTCCTCTTATAGTTCTACATAGCACCATTTGACAAAGGTGCTGCTGTATAACACCTTTAAAGACAGGTGCCATGTAGCACTTAAAGTGGTTCCCCTATGATAACAAGCCAATGAACCACTTTAAGTGCTATTTAGCACCATTTTTTTAGAGTGTAGTGTTGCTAGTAACTACAGAGTTTCCACAGTCAAATGTAGCCGTCATGTTACCGGGCAATTTAACAATTAAAAGCACTTTAAAAGCACTTTGCAATGTCACAATTCAGTTCAGTCCATGTAAGAATAATCTACGTTCATTTTTTTTTATTATTATTTTATAAGCACATTTTACTGTAAGTCATGAATAAAGCTTGTCTGAGCGAGCAACTGTAACCAAAGCAAGAAGAGCTTAGCGAAGGGTTAATTGTCTCATTTTTCATTTCTCCTCAGGAGACACATCTGAAACAAAGTTGTGACTTAAACCACAGCTGAGAGCTCCATTGTGTCTCGTGAGCTGTGCGTTTTCCTCTGGAGAAGAGGATTCAAACGGAGCTTGTGTGTTGGGCTGATGTTTTCTATGCTTATTGACTGGAATCTCTGGCTGTGTAATGTTGTCTGAATCCGAAGTGCAAGGAATCCAGCAGTAAGTAAGCGTCCTTTCTGTTGTACTCTTAACTAGATCTTAACAAGATGAAGTTTGAAGCATTACCCATGGAGGCTTAGCTGTAATTGAATTTAGTTGTTTCTAATCTCCTCTCTGCTCTTGTGCTCCTCGCGGTGGCTAATTGAAACGCCACGGCCAGTATGGGCCGCGTTTGTGATGCGAGCCGTGACGGCTGTGCCACCTCCGGAGCGCCGTTTGAGCGGGGTTGCTTAGCATCCGCTCTGTGACGGGGTTAGATTTTTTATCAGTGTATAAAGATAACTATAACGATAACTATGGTTGCATCCACAACAAAGTTCTGTCTATTATAAGTGCGGACTGCAGTTTTTGTCAACTACTGCTTTAAATGCTCATACTCTTTAAAGTCGGGTGGATTCTGATTGCCTGCCAATATTTTTATTGTCCATAAGCTAAAAAGAAAGAAAAGAAAGCAAGAGAGCAAAAAAGAAAGAAAGAAAGAAAGAAAGAAAGAAAGAAAAAGAAAAAGAAAAAGAAAAAGAAAAAGAAAAAGAAAAAGAAAAAAAGAATATCATCCTTATGTTGTT
>NW_015631099.1:202675-208783 GCF_001515625.1 Sinocyclocheilus rhinocerous | reverse complement strand
TTTTGTTTTTACTCGCGATCTTTACAACACGCATTACATTAGTATTTCATGGCACACTCATTTTATGCGGTTTTGGCGCCACCTAGTGTTGTGGGTGTATTATTGACATGTAAGTCCAGACCCTGAATATAAGACGACCACGTTTTTTCAGATGTATTTCCAAGAAAAAAACATCGTCTTATATTCGGGACAATACGGTAATATGCAGTAAATTAGGAGTTTATTGAGCAAAAGTCGTAATTAATGGTTTGTTAATAGCGAAAATTGGACCTTAAAATAAAGAGTGAACAAAAAAAAGAAAAGGTTATTCAGTGGTTCTTCAGCATTTATTAAAATATATTTTGCCATTGTAGTAAATTCTCATTCATAGCAAACATATGAAAGTGGAGTAACATATCTAAAATCTACAGAGGAGAATGGGGTTCCTCTTATAGTTCTACATAGCACCATTTGACAAAGGTGCTGCTGTATAACACCTTTAAAGACAGGTGCCATGTAGCACTTAAAGTGGTTCCCCTATGATAACAAGCCAATGAACCACTTTAAGTGCTATTTAGCACCATTTTTTTAGAGTGTAGTGTTGCTAGTAACTACAGAGTTTCCACAGTCAAATGTAGCCGTCATGTTACCGGGCAATTTAACAATTAAAAGCACTTTAAAAGCACTTTGCAATGTCACAATTCAGTTCAGTCCATGTAAGAATAATCTACGTTCATTTTTTTTTATTATTATTTTATAAGCACATTTTACTGTAAGTCATGAATAAAGCTTGTCTGAGCGAGCAACTGTAACCAAAGCAAGAAGAGCTTAGCGAAGGGTTAATTGTCTCATTTTTCATTTCTCCTCAGGAGACACATCTGAAACAAAGTTGTGACTTAAACCACAGCTGAGAGCTCCATTGTGTCTCGTGAGCTGTGCGTTTTCCTCTGGAGAAGAGGATTCAAACGGAGCTTGTGTGTTGGGCTGATGTTTTCTATGCTTATTGACTGGAATCTCTGGCTGTGTAATGTTGTCTGAATCCGAAGTGCAAGGAATCCAGCAGTAAGTAAGCGTCCTTTCTGTTGTACTCTTAACTAGATCTTAACAAGATGAAGTTTGAAGCATTACCCATGGAGGCTTAGCTGTAATTGAATTTAGTTGTTTCTAATCTCCTCTCTGCTCTTGTGCTCCTCGCGGTGGCTAATTGAAACGCCACGGCCAGTATGGGCCGCGTTTGTGATGCGAGCCGTGACGGCTGTGCCACCTCCGGAGCGCCGTTTGAGCGGGGTTGCTTAGCATCCGCTCTGTGACGGGGTTAGAGCTCCGAGACAACTGAGAGATCTCACTGCCCGCTCTGAATGCATGATGAAGATGAAATCGTTCACGGCTCCAGGCTAAAGACATGACTGAACTCATCCGCCATGGTGCTGAAAGTGCTAGTTTTAATGATGTCATTTCCTGTTTGGTCAAACTTGCTCAGTATAGATTTTTTAAATTTTGAATACAACAAATGAAAAAAGTCCCTTAGACTTAACATTCACATACATAATGTACATTTAAACATGAAAGTGCATTTTTTATGTTGGTCCAGTCAAAAATCATGGTTAATGCTCTCCCCACAGTAAAAAAGAAACATAAAAAGAAAAAGAAAAAGAAAAAGAAAAAGAAAAAGAAAAAGAAAAAAAGAATATCATCCTTATGTTGTTATTGTTATAGTTATGGTGTGGACTTCCCTGTCAAAATTTTATAGTTTATGATTATTGTCTTTGGTATAAAGGTTCTTTACACTGAAACAGGGTCCTAAATATCACTTGATATATGTTGTGCTTATTTGAGAAATAAGAATTATTTAGCAGCCCAGAACATTCCAGCAACCTCATTACATGATGGATACAAGTTTTGTACAAGCAAAACATTGACATCAGAAAACATGTTTATGTGATTCTGTTTGGCATCATTAGTGGTGCAGAAATTACAGCTAACAGGAATAATTCAACATTAATTGGTTGTGTTTTTCCTAATTTGTATGTTGCTCTGGAGAAAAGCATCTGTGAATTGATATATGTTAATATCTACCATTGCCTGCAGCTGAATCACCTCTGAAATAAACAGAACCCAGAATCCATCACGATAAGAGCACTGCAGATGAGCGCTGGACTTATATTGCAACAAAATGGAAAGTTCCTGAATTAACCCCAGAAATCTCACCGGACTCGTGAGAGAGATCGTTTGGACACATCAAAGCGAGTTTCGTTTCTGTTCAACAGCACCACGCAAACACCGGAGGAACAGGAAAAAACAATGTCATTGACTTTCAGTTAGTTTACTCATACTTCATGTTTCATTAGGCAGATATTGCTTTCTCCCAAGAACAGTTGCTCCCTGGGTTGTAGCTGGGAATGAGCGTACATTAATGAGCGACATCTTCTTGGATACTTAGTCTTCATAGTCCTCTGCCACAGCCAAAATAAATACCATCGTATCGTTTGATGAGTGTTTGCTTCTGCTCACCTCACGCTAAGAGCGGACGAGCACATCTTTAATAATGCACAGCTACTGGCATGAACGGTTCGACCAAATTCCCCACCTCTCGGTGCACGCGCTTGTTGTATTGTGTAATAAAGAAGATAGATTGGAAGTATCCTAAGTGTGTTTTGCAGAAGCGGTTGAGGAGGGAGAGAGTCTTTGATGTGGTGTGTTTATTCTAATTAAAACCATCTCGAGCCAAGTACAGTTCTAATCGACCAGACAGCCGATGCGAAAATCAAAATGCAAAGCAGCATGTCAAGCATATCTATAAAAGAGCATGCATGCAGCGGGGTGTAGGGGCTCTCAGCACTGTTTTTCATTTGCACAACCTACAGACTGTTGGATCCAGCGGGTACACGCTCACACACATACACACACACACACACACACACACACACGCACGCATAGGACAGTAAACACCTACGCAAAAAACACATAGCCCACACTTGTGGATGGATGCTATTCAATTATCAGTTACATCAGCCATATGACTCATGAAATGATGTGAGCACACTTTTATTCTGGGCAAGAAAAATATAAAGTCAATTTCAACATCTAATCTACCTTAGTGTACCTTTCGCTCCCCCCAAAAACATTAAATCAAAGGTTTAAAAATACAACGGATGAGGGAGTTTCATGCTCCCTCGCAACAACTGGAGCAAGATAATGCTTTTAATTTTTGATTTACATGATTCCTGGAGTGTAATGTTTCAAAAGGGTAATGGTGAAATATTCCATTAGGAAGGAACAAACATGACAAAACACACAAAACCAGCCTGAGCTCAACAAAATGTTAATATCATGCTGGGTTATCATTACCATCGCAGTTCAGTAAGAAAAACCCATTAAGGAGGAATAACTTACAAATGATGGTCTTATTTCCATTTATCCAAGGCTTAGCTGATCTAGCTTCACTTCAAACAGAGATCAGCGCACGTCTTCTAGTGTAGACATGTACAGCATGTATGAAGACAAACAGGTGTCTCAGCAAAATAACCACAAGGGAAGTTCATCACATTAACTACAGACGTCTGTTTGCTTTGAAATAAATGTCACTTGCTTTGATATTTTGTGGTCTAATGCCATGACATTCATACTTGTTAAGTGTGACTTTTTTGGGACCGCTGATATCTGAAAATCCTGGAGCTATTATTAGCCAATCAGAGCCTTATGATGTCATCAACTTTCATCTAATTCCCTAAAAACAAATAAACAAACAAATAAACAAAGTATTTATTTCATAACTTTATACCTGATTGTACTCTTTTTCTGAGTATTTATTGCACGTATTTATTGATTGACTGATTGATTGATATATATATTTTTTTCGTATTACTTTTTCTGTTTTATGTTGCATGCATACTGTAAGTGTACAAAGTTTCATATTTGCATTCAAACGAAAGTACATGTATAGTGTTTACTTACATTTTTATTAATTATTTAATTCCATTTTAATTAAATAAACAAAGAATTATGAAAGTTTCCATAGTTACAAAGGAGCCACAATAAATTTATTCATTAACATATTTGCTTATTTAACTAAACCCCCTATGCTGCAAATGAATTGTGCAATAATTACATATGCAAATAAATATAACCTTTGTGAGGGTTTTGGGATCTAAAATGCAAAATAAAATCTAATCTAATATTGTTTGCCCAGTGTGTGTTGTGGGCAAATGTCAACACTAATTCAACCCATGTGTTTGTTCAGTCTCATTAATCTGTTATGTTCATGTTAATTATGTAGATTGATACATGTCTCCTCATACTGATGTCATTTTAAGCTCCTCATAATTAAATTTCTTTATAATGTTCTCTGCGTGTTGCATGTTTGCTCACACACATTACATGTTTGCTTGATATATGCAGCAACATCACAGTAATCAGCTGTGCTAGCTGGCTGTTTAAAGCAAAGAGCAGGTCATTTTGTCTTGTATACTGCTTCCAGCAGTAATTTCATGGTTGCCGGAGCTGTTGGTGGGTAGGTGAGTGAACGGCCTTATTCCAGGTTCAGTTAGCAGCAGACATTACAAAGCAATCTGCCTCTTTTTGTATAGTTACCACTATATGTCTCTAAACATGCTTCTGACAAAAGACACATGCGCTCACCTTGGAATAGCTCTGAGCTGCTTTTCCACCTGGAAAGTAGAAAATTAGCTATTTGTCCTCTGAGGCGATATAACACATTACTGCATTGAGTTTATCAGGACCACTGTAGTGCCACAGAGCAAAATAAAGGGCCTGTTTTTGTACAGTCCTTTTTAAAAATAAGCTTATTTATGTCCTAAGGGTCTTGTCTCAAGTGTCCTGAGCTGTCATTGTGTCACAGCTGATTAATTCCACCTCATGCATAATTTAGCCTCTGATGCAGCGGCACAGGAGATGCTTGTGTGAAAGATTTACTGTACAGCTGATCATTTTTGAACTGTCACATCAGTGGACTTGAAAATCAATAATAGTCTTGGTCTTTAAACACATCCATTTGGTAAGACAAAGAACCCTCTGTGCTATACCTGTCACTGTTCAACCCTGTTACCATTTCCAACTTTGTGATAAAATTATACATTAACTAAAAACATAATTTGGCCCCAAACTAGCACATATACTAAATATAGATAACTTAATTTGCAACCCATTTATGTATGTACTGTATGTATGTATGTATGTATTAATTAATTAATTTATTTATTTTGTCTTTTTTAAATGTTATGTTTATTTAGTGTTTCTTGCTAGAAAATATCATAATCATACAAATTATGTAAATGTGTACTGTATTTAGACATGAATGTAACAGGGTTGCAAATAATATTAATTAATTAATTTATTAATTTATTAATATAAGATCTAAATAAGGTAAGCTACTGTCTACATCAGAACGGTACATTGTTTTTATTTTCAAATCTGTTATTCACTGTTCAACCCTGTTATCCTGTTAATAACTACAGACAGTCATTTGGCACCAAACTAGTAGTAGACTAGTACTACAAACTAGTAGTACAAACTAGATCTGCAACCCTGTTACCCATTCCGTTATTTATATATGTCTTTATTTAATTGTATTAATTGAAATATTATCTTTATTCTATTTTTCTTATTATAAAACAAACACGCAAATCAATGTTTGACCTTTGTAAACTGTATTCAGGAATTACATTAACAGGGTTGAAAATAATCATTTATTTTCAAGTCCAAGAGGTTTCAAGTCCTATTTTGTACCCTTTTATTTGGACAGAATCCAGCATATATTATTGTCTACATCAAAACTGTCCATTATTTTCATTTGTTTAAATGTGTTCAACCCTGTTACCATTTTGATAACTTTATGATGAAATTACAAACCAACATCTGGTCTCAGACTAATAAACCACTAATTGACAGCTTTATACAAACTAAATTTTCAACCGTGTTACCCATTCCTTTTTTTGTTGTTGTTTAATAAGGTTTCAAGGCCTATTTTACACACTTTTGTTTGTACAGAATCCAGCAAAAAATATTGTCTACATCAGAATTGTCATGTCTGTCTGTCTGTCTGTCTGTCTGTCTGTCTATCTATCTATCTATCTATCTATCTTGATTTGAACATGATTCACTGTTCAACCC
>NW_015631099.1:199529-202665 GCF_001515625.1 Sinocyclocheilus rhinocerous | reverse complement strand
TGTCTGTCTGTCTGTCTGTCTGTCTGTCTATCTATCTATCTATCTATCTATCTATCTATCTTGATTTGAACATGATTCACTGTTCAACCGTGGTACAATTTTCCCTAAGATTCTCAATAGCTGCAAACCATTATTTGGCTTGTAAGCCCCTAAGTGAGAGCATATTACTAATGGCAACCTTTTATACGAATTCCAACCCTGTTACCCATTTGATTGTATTATTTTATAATTTCTAGTTTCTTGCTAGAAAATAACAATCACACATTAGAAATACAGTAGCAGGGTTGCAAATAATACTACTAATAATAAACATGTATAAAAGTTTCAACCCTTATTTTGTACCCTTTTAGAATTGCTTTTTAGAATATTTGTTCTATAAGAGCAACGGGACCAGGAAGAAAAATGTCAATTAATTCAGGGGAGTACCAGAGCACTCCAGAGAAGTGCATATATGAACACGGATGTTAAAAATAGATGGAAGGGCAAGGGTTAAAAGGGCCGTCCCATTCAAAGCTGTTCATCGACGGGTGGGAACATGATACGGCCATTTCCTCTTCTCGAGGTTGACTAATGAAATAGAGCGATGATCTAACTAAGTGTGGTCATCTAATCATCCCATTCACAGGCGCCTTGGCCCCTGCACCGCCCATCTCTGCCAACTGTGCCAGGCGGCATTCATCCCCTGCGTTAAACTGAAAGCCGCTAAACAGGCTCATTATTGTGAATTATGGGAGTTTAATGCAGAGCCAATGGCCTTTCATTTAGAACATCCTTTTGAGATTCTTCAATGAGCTGCAGGGAAGGTCTCTGTGTCTCAACATTAAACCCATTCAAAGGCTTCCTTCCATTCACAGCATTCACAGGCACGTTCATCAATCCGCATTGTGCCTTTCCATTGATTTTGTCTGACACTGGCCACACTATGAAGTGCATGAAGTGACTCAAGGGTACCACGGCAGCATAACTTACATTAATGGAGGCCATAAAATATGTATTTTTATATGTAGTTCATGTGGGGGATGTCTGACCTATCTCCACGGCAGGTCGCTAAACTTAGCAGACCTCAGGAATAATTAATTCAGAAGCATCAGAAACTGTCAGTACAAATGCAAATGAACAATGTTACTGTTACAATTGCTGACAATCATTTACTACAACGGCATCTGGCGTTAAATAGAGGTCATGGGAGTGTGCGCTACATCAGAGGTGTGTGAATGAGTAATCAGGAAGTGTGCAAAAAAAGCACTTCTAAAAAATGGAGAATGGGGAATTGAAATGCATATATATCAGCTAACCAGGGATGTTATTATCAACTAAAACGATCAAAAACATCATTGTTAATTGGAATGAAGCAAAAACTATATATATATATATGATTAAATGATATATTGTGTAATAATATTGCCATTATTGCATATATGTTGGGGTGTGATTTTTCAATGTAAACAGTCACAACAATTTTATTTACATTACACTATTTACACATTTATGAGCACTTAACCCAACCCCTGCCCCTAAACCTACCATTTGTCTGATTGCTAAAGTACGGGAGTATCTTTTTGAATGAGATGTGAGAGCGTTAACAGAGCGGGATCATTTTCAGTGATTAAAACCTAATGTTTTACTCTCTTCTTTGCTTAAAGATATCGTATGGCTTCAGAAGACTTGGAATGCACACGGCTTGTTTGTAATACTTTTATACTGCTTTTTATGGTCAGTTTTTGCAATAAATAACTGTGACTGTACTTTTATTTGCCTGTTATGTGTTTTATATTGTTCAGAAATGGGTAGGTTTAGGGTAGGGGTTGTCAGACTTTTGGACCTGTTTTTCCCCCATAGTCCTTCCTGTGTTTCCTTATTTGGTCATGTTCCTGTCCTCATTTAGTTTGATTATGTCCCATTGATGTCACCTGTGTTCCCCTGATTGCCCTGTGTTTAAAAGTTCTAGTCTGTCCAGTTTGTGTTTGTCAGGTCTACTCGTTCTCTACGTGTGTTGGCTCAAGCTCCTATTGTGGATTATCTCCTATGGTTCCTAAAGACAGTTCTCGTTTACTCGTGCCTCCTGCGTGCTTCCTCAACAGTGTAACATGACAGAGGACCTGACGAACACAGTTACCTCCATGTTTTCCCCTCCGTTTGTTTTCTCGTTTTTCTCTCAGTGTTTTTGTTTCCATTGTGTTTACTGTTATGGATCCCTTCACCCGCCCGGAATTCCTCCTACTCCTGCTGGAGCAGGGGGATAGATCTCTTGAGGACCATACAAGACTATTCCAGCTGCTAGCAAGCACCACCAGCTACCTGGACGACACGCTCTGCTCATTCTATGACGCGAGCTTAAACACAGCTAGCAGTCGTCCGAAGATGGTCCTTGAGAGGATTTCGTCGCCTTCGTGGAGTGGTCTCTGGCGAGAAATGGGTCACCATCCACCACCTGCCCCGTGGATGATCTCATCAGATCCACTCCAGACCCAGTGCCCAGCCCAGCCCACCATCTCCCCACGGTGCGGAGCATCAGCCCGAGCCCACCGATGATGGAGAGTCAATTCCCGCCGCGATCGACGAGCCAGCGCAAAGTCAAGCGACTGAGCGGAGGATCGCCCCGGACGTGGAGCTCAATCCATCAGACCAGGTGCGAGAGCAGGCGACAATGCCAGCCATGAGGGAGAAAGCCGCGGACGGTGTGAGCGCGGAGAGGAGCTCCGCCCCCTGCACCGCGGCTGAGGGTGAGCTGAGTATGGCGCGACGAATGTGCCACACCACAGAGGAGAGGACTCCAGTCCCCGAATCCAGTCCAGAGCGCACTCCAGTGCCCGCTTCTAGAAAGCGCCCTCCAGTGCCAGCTCCTCGTAAGCACTTCTCAGTCCCTGAATCCAGCCTAGAGTGGGCTCCTGTTCCCGAGTTTAGCCCACAGAGGGCTTCTGTTCCCGAATTTATCCCACGGAGGGCTCCAGGTCCCAAATTTAGCCCAGAGAGGGTTCCAGGCCCCAAGCTTAGTTCAGGGAGGGTTCCAGTCCCCGAGTTTAGCCCAGAGAGGGCTCCATTCCCCAAGTTTAGCCCAGGGAAGGCTCCAGTCCCCAAGTCAAGCCCAGGGAGGGCCATTGTTCCCGAGTTAGGCCTACTGAGGGCCTCTAAAGAC
>NW_015631099.1:199162-199494 GCF_001515625.1 Sinocyclocheilus rhinocerous | reverse complement strand
AATCCATCAGCCCAGGTGCGAGAGCAGGCGACAATGCCAGCCATGAGGGAGAAAGCCGCGGACGGTGTGAGCGCAGAGAGGAGCTCCGCCCCCTGCACCGCGGCTGAGGGTGAGCTGAGTATGGCGCGACGAATGTGCCACACCACAGAGGAGAGGACTCCAGTCCCCGAATCCAGTCCAGAGCACCCTCCAGTGCCCGCACCTCGAAAGTGCCCTCAAGTGTCCGCTCCTCCAGAGCGCCATCCTGTTCTCGTGTTCAGCCTAGAGGGGGCTCCTGATCCAGAGTTTAGCCCTGAATGCCCGGAGGCTCACAAATTACCGCCCTCCCACCC